>NC_061866.1:45066119-45374869 GCF_907164915.1 Impatiens glandulifera | reverse complement strand
AATCTACGGGGAGCCATTAATATATCATTCTACCAACAAAATTATGAATATAATTAATGATCATGATAACATTATAAGGCATGTTTAACTATCTTTGCATGAGCTATGGATAATGAGTGGTTTGCCTTTTTGTTTATGCTAAGTGCTATGATAAACACCCGGTGTTGCTTGATAAACTAGACGATTCTTGTTGCATTTGTATTGCTACGGTTCAATTAAGTGCTGATTTGTTGGAATTGTTCTCAATTGTTTGATGTGCATTTTGCAATTTCTTATTTTTTCCTTTTTTCTTTTGGGTTGATTGGCTAGATACCAGGAGACTCTCAGTCAGGCACTAATTACATGATCAAGGTACTCCTAGATTTTTGTGAGAAACAATGGAAATTTCAAATTCTTCAAATTGAACATGGAAATCATATACAAGTGTTTCCTTTCAGGTGGAACTATTAGCAGCGAAAAATCTAATTGCTGCCAATTTGAACGGCACATCGGATCCTTATGCAATGATCACCTGTGGTACAGAAAAGCTATTCAGGTGATTAGATAGATACAATGTTATTAAATGTACTTGATCACATCTCAGTCCGTCTTTCTCTTCTGATTTTTTGTCATTGTCTTTATCTCTTTACATCTCTTGGTGTTGTTTATGTCTTGTTTTCTCTTCTTTTATTTGCTTATTTCGGACCTGCTGCTGCTGCAGCTCAATGATTCCAGGTTCAAGAAATCCTATTTGGGGAGAGGAATTCAACTTTTCTGTTGACAATCTTCCTGCCAAGGTATTACCTCTACTTTAAGACTTATATGTTCAAGATTATTATTTCTTTTAAGTTTGTTGCAATTGTGTTATCATTGTAATTTTTTGTTGTGCGTTGTTATCCACATAGGACTCAATTGTGGTATCTTTGTAATTTCCTCTTGTGTTTGTTCATATTCTGAGTTGTAAAGTAATTTTAGTCATGGATAATTTGACAGATTAATGTGACAATATATGACTGGGACATAATTTGGAAAAGTGCTGTTATTGGTTCAGTGACTGTTCCAGTTGAAAGTCAAGGTCAGACTGGTGCTGTATGGTATACACTAGACAGCACCTCAGGTCAGGTATGAGTTTCTTCCTTAGATTATTGTACACAATTTGGGGTTTTATGGTTTGATCATGTAAGTTGGAAAACTTGTTTTTGCAGGTCTGTCTTCACATTAAGACCATCAAACTTGCTACAAATTCATCCAGGTATATGTTTGCATGCATATGTATGTTCCTTTTTCTTTGCATCTAGATATTATTATAATACATCATCAAGATTCACTTTGAAACATGCACAAGACCCCATTATTAAGAGTCACCTGATGACATTTTTCGAAGATAATTTAGCGCATTGCTTTTAACTTACTGAATTAGCATCAATTATTTTGTTATAGGATCTTGAATCGAAGGAGAATATCCGAACAAGGAGCAATAGTTGTTCATCAGAAACCTGGGCCTTTGCAAACAATATTTAATTTTCTTCCAGATGAGGTATATTTTTCTTTCTGCATAAGTCTCGTAGATGAATTTACCTCATTAACATTTAAATTGTATGGGAGAAGCCTGACAGAGTGCATTATTGCTAGATCTTAAATGTCTAGTTTTTTCGAGGGTTAAGTTGATTAGTGGGTTACTTATTCCAGGTTGCTG
The DNA here is from genome assembly GCF_907164915.1 of Impatiens glandulifera. Classification (NCBI taxonomy): domain Eukaryota; kingdom Viridiplantae; phylum Streptophyta; class Magnoliopsida; order Ericales; family Balsaminaceae; genus Impatiens; species Impatiens glandulifera. Next base: position 45,373,194 of record NC_061866.1, on the reverse strand, counting down.
AGCACAGCTTTTCATGTGCCCTTGAGAGATCCTTCCTCTATCATGGTCGCATGTATGTTTCTGCATGGCACATTTGCTTTCATTCAAATGTGTTCTCCAAGCAAATGAAGGTCAGTTAGTTCAATTCAGAAAATTCTCATAGACATCATTACCATTTTGGAGTTCCATTCTGGATCCCATAGAGAAAGATCTTATAAATGAGAAATGTATCTAAGACCTGTTTTTTAGTCCATTTCCTTGACTTAAAAAATATAGAGCTTTTAATACCATACAAGAAATTTACAATGACATTTTTTTTTGCAATTATGTTTACTTTGACAGGTTATTATACCACTTGGTGATATAGATGAAGTAAGTGATTTGGTTTGCTCCGTCTTGCTTTTTTGTTCTCTTATTTGATTGGATGGCTTGGATTCAATGAAAGTGTTTATATTTGTGTGTATAGATACGGAGGAGCCAACATGCAGTTATCAATCCTGCCATTACTATAATTCTTCGGGTGGGTGCTGGAGGACATGGTGTACCCCCATTGGGAAATCCTGATGGTTAGTCTCTAAACATAGTTGGCAGATTTTATTGGTTGAATTCTCTAGATATAATAATTTTTTTTTTGTTCTATTTTCAGGTAGAGTCAGGTACATGTTTGCATCATTTTGGAACAGAAATCATGCTGTGAGAGCTTTACAGCGCCATGTCAAGAACTACATTGCAATGATAGAAGCTGAGAAAAAGGTCCATTATTTTGTCCTTTTCAAACATTTTCACCAAATTACTTCTGAAGCATGTACACCGCCATTATCAATCGTAGTCTGACTTCTGGGACCAATTAGAACAAGAATTTATTGTGGTTATTAGAATTAAAACTAGATCAGTTGTCTTATAATCAGGCTTTGCATCTTCATCAATGTCATAATTATTGAAACAACTTTGTGGAATTATGGTATCATATAGGAGGAGGCACAGTCGGCACTTCGAGCTCATAGCAGCTCTGCTAAAGCCATCAAAGAGCTGGCAAAGGTTCCCAGTGAGACTGCACCAAAACCTGTGAAATTTCAGTCCTTTATCAACGAAGATATTCTTGTCAGCATACCTAGTGTAATGTTCTATCCTTATCATTTTACTTTTTGAACAGTACGTCCCTTCCATTGTTTGTTAAAAACATGTTTTCACTACTGCAGGGTGTTTTTGCAAGCACAGCTGAACAATACTTTGATATAGTGTTGAGTGATGGTTCAAATTTTACGAATGAGTATCGAGCAATCAGAAAGGACACAAATCTCTCTGTAAGTGGCAGCTAAAACGACCAAAACTAATGGTCAAACCAGCTAAATTTAGGCTCAAAACGACATTGCATGATTGGGCCGATAATTTGAGTTTGAGAAAAAAATTGAGTTAGTTCTTGCCAAATTATATCTGAAAAGTAGAATTAAGACTCTTCTTTCAGTGTTGGTCCATACCAAATCCTGATGCAATCAGATGGATGTAAATTGGAATACCAATGCCATCATTAATTGCTTCAATGCTAGTTTCCTCACTAGATGCCACACAAAATGCATCTGATTTATTTCATAACTTCAGTGTCAGCAATAGGCTGATTGAATTTCATTATGTCTGTACATGATTTTCTTGTTTTTTTGTTATACTGTCTGGATAATCTGAAAACCCATGTAAATATTTGTAGGTTGGCCCATGGCATGCTGCTAATGAATACGAGGGTCAAGTCAGAGAGATAAAACTGAGAGCCCTATGTAACAGTCCCATGTGCCCTGCAGACACTGCAATGACAGAATGGCAGCATGCAGTTTTCTCTCCAGATAAAAAGAAACTGGTCTGTTTCTTTTTTCTGTCGTGTGAATTTATACCGTGCTATATAGTATGAACACATTTTGTACTTTTAACATTTAAAAAATAAAGCCGGAAAGACTAAAAAGGGGAGTTTTTTACCCAAGGTTTGAATTTGAAGATGTGAACATCGGACCAAGTGGATAAGCCTGAAGGAAAATAGTAAAATTGAAAACTAAAACACCATATTACTTTGTTTAGAGATGTGAACTATATTGCATTGTCTTCTATTTGCCTCTTCATTGAAATTGTTTTATGGGTTTCAATTTTTCAGGTTTTTGAGACTGTACAACAAGCACATGATGTTCCTTTTGGATCTTACTTTGAGGTATGCACAATGAGCCTGCTTAGAAACTACTAATTTGAACAAGGATAAAATTGAAAATGATTTTTTAAGATTTGTTCCGGATGATATTACTTTTTTTAATTTTTATCATGAATCATATTATAAATATGTTTTTTATTTTATCATTTGGTATACAAATTATTTTCTATATTATGATCCAGATTCGGTGTATAAAGATATTTTTTGTCGATCATCATCAGATTATTTTCTGTAATAAATGTAAATGTAAATGCCTGAACCATACTTTGCCCATGATTGTTAATTTGTTTTTGTTGCATATCTGATGGATATTCTCCTGGTTAAATCAGGTTCATTGCCAATGGACTTTGGAGACTAGCTCTGAGTCCTCATGCAATGCTCATATACGAGTAGGTAAGATTTCAAACTCTTTCGAGCATGACGAACAACTCTTTTCATACTTACAGGGTTCATATTCCAAATTTCAAAATTTTGTGTTGCAACTTTCTTCATTCAGGTGCTCATTTCAAGAAATGGTGTGTGATGCAATCAAAAATAAAGTCTAGCGCAATCAATGAGGTAAGAAAACTCTATATCTTGAGCCATTTGTTCTCTTATTTAGGTTTCTTAAGGATCACTTTGATAAGTAAGAAATCTTACTCTTGATGCAGTGTAAGAAAGAGGTAGGGTTGATACTAGAGGTGGCGAATTCATTCATTAAATCGAAGACTTCTGGTAGTGAACTTAACAACATGGTGGTATCTATTCCTTCAACTGTTGAAGAGAGTGCTTCTTGAATACACAAATCCTTGTTAATTTGATTTTTTTGAAAATTTCTTGGGAGGGAGGGGAGGGGTCATCATGTAATCACCACATAGGGACAACAACTAAAGTTTACCTAATTATTGTTCCAACATTGGAGGATCAATCTGTTAGTTGTTGTATATATGAATATCTATAGATTATACAGAGTTCTTTTGAGTTGCAAAACCTTCTAGTTTATTATTCAATGCCCACTGTTGCTTCTGTCTCCACAGTTGTTGAATCTTCTTCAATCTCGGCAGTTGTTGAATCTTCTTCAATCTCCAGAGTAGCCGTAAACCCAAATTCTTTCCCAGCCACAAACGATGATTTCAGTTCATCCGATGTCTCAACAGTGCTGACTTTGTTTTCTTTGACGTTTAGATTCTCCTGGCAAGACAAGATGAAGTTTTTTTTAAGTAACATTATCATCTGCATTCCATAAGAGTAGGTAAACAAACAAACATTAACTAACCTTCTGTGCATAATCGGCTAGTGTGGTACTAACGATTTCTTGTATGACGAAATTGGTAACCCGATCTTCACCTAGAATTTGTAGTAAAAAGTCCTTAGGGACCTGCACAGCGTATCTAACTACATTCAATCGTCTCAAACAGTCTTGTTAAGACACGAAAAAAGGGGGAAACTTACGTTTGTCATTTTTCCTGAAGCAGCGAGGAACATGGCATGAGGAAGTCAGACAAAGTAAAACAAAACATAGAGTTGATAAAATGGCATGATGCATTTATTAATTAATTACCTCCCTTTTGTTTACGAAATCCTGGAACAGGAGGTGCAGTGAGAGCCAAATTCTTCAGCACCAAGTTAAAAACTTTGTCTGTTTCCTTTCCAGACAAGTCCACTCTCAGCTGAGAATCAAATCAAATCAAATAAAGAGAATACTTACACTTTTGAAAACCCATTTGATTACAAAGATTAGATTGCTTTATTATTATTACCTTGAGTTTATCACCATCCTTTGATTCCAACACAACTTTGGCATCCTTTATGTTTATTGAACTTATCTTTGGACTAGTTGAAGCCTCCAAACCTACTATACAAAAGCCCGCAAAAAGGAAGATGATGATGATGATGTGCAGTGAAGAAGAGACAGACAGACAGTATATTTACTTACCTAAACCAGTTGCAGATATTGGCTTTAACAAAGATGTAAGGCGTTTCCTTGATGGGTTGCAAATGCTGAACAGCCTGAAAGTAAGTAAGTAAGTAAGAATGGTAAGCCAGCTATCAAATGAAATAGTCTATTGAAGAAGAGAAGATGTACCAGCACCTACCTCCGGTATATATTCTGATTGGGTAAGCTAATAATGGTGCTGATTCTGAGGATCTGCCTTGTCTGATGAAACCCATTCTGCAGTGAAAAAGTGGGAGCATTTTGTTCTTAAATCTGTGAATATGAATGAATGAATGAAAGAAGTAGAGAGCAAAAGTAGGGTTTCTTCATACGCAGGTGAAAGGGATTTGGGAGGAAGTGGTTGAGATGATCGCCATGGGCTGGTTTTTTCCTTAGCTCAGAGAATACCCTCCGATATCTCGTACACAGACTCGTAATCCCCTGGTGATAATGCTCCAAGGGCATTTTGGTCATATATTCCGCGATTTTTTATTTATTTTCCATTTCTGTATCTTTCATCTCCTTCCTTCATTGGCCGATCTTGATTATATATCTTCCACCACCATCATCATCATGGTGATATGATTAACCAGATCTATCTGAAATTGTGTTTGGTGATCGGGAGACACGATGCTAAGCGCGAAATCGCATGCTTTCTTCGCTCACGTCACTCACAAGAACCGGTTCTAATTATATAGCATTATTATTATTTTAAATAAATATATAAGTTTTTTTTTTGTGTGCAGATTTTTGCTACACTGAATAGATTAACAAACTATTGTCGAGCCCCAAGGTACTTTGATCGAGCTACGCTAACTATATTGCAGCCGGGAATAGTCTCGGGTTTGATGGCTTAAAAAATTCTGAGATAGTGGCGATTAACCTGACCATGTCCTTAAAGGTGGCGCTTTGGTTTTGGACCAACAGTGTCGTCACCTTTCAGGTTTGGAGGGTTCGACCAAGGAGGAATCCAAATTCGAGTTAGGATGAACTTTAAAAAATAACGTAAGAATAGATAAATGTAATTTTGTCTAATTTTATATAAATAAAAGAAGAAAATAGTTAATTAATTTAAAAAACTAAGAAATTAGGGTTATGTTTAGGGGTGACCAAAGAATCCGATCCAATATTTTTACCGGATTTTCGGATCGGATACGGATTTTGCGAAAAAAAGTTTTGGATACCCGAAACCGATCTAGTGATTTTTAAAATTTAAAAATAAAATAACATATTTATACAAATTACAAACCCTAAGGGCCTAAATTGAATTCTAAACTGCCCGCTCGCGTCGCTGCCAAGTCTCTATTCTCCTGCCGCGTTGTAGCTGCTGCCTCGCTTAAGCCTCAACGACGAACTGTACTTCATCTCCGATTCTCCAGGTCTCCTGATGCTGACAATGTTTGCTTCCTTGGGAAATTATGCATTATTAGATGCGTAATGTTGTACATGTTGATGCTGGCAAAGTCCTGATGCTTAATGCTGAGATGCCCTAATCCATATCTTGAAGCTTTTGTTGGTCAAGATATGGTAAACCTATTGGCAACCGAGGATGATAAATGTAAGTATGCATGTTATGTTGTTCGATCTTATGTTGAAAACAGTCGCAAGGTAATTACTGTGTTCATTTGTATGTTGTTATTGTGTACATGTAATTAAGGGTGAACAAACTAATTAACCTAACAAATTTAGCAAAGTTAGAGAATATTAATTCAAAATCTACAAACATTAGTGAGAAATTTGTGTTGGAGAGAAATGAACCTCCTATTTCTACAAGTCAAAAACCACCGAGGCATCCTTATTGCTTCCTCTAGTGATGTTTCTTCTTCTAGTTTAGCTGTGATAATAACAGAAAATGTTCTATTTGGTGGTATCATTTTGATAGAATAGATGATATAAATTATGCAAAGTGCAAATATTGTGCTACAAAAATTGGTTGTGCGACAAAAAATGGAACAACTACTTAGCTAATCATATCAAAAGATGTAAGCAACTTTTTGCTAATATAGATAAGAAGCAAAAACTTATTGGAATTGAAACAAAATCTATTGTCCGTGATGATGGTGTGTTTGAAATAATCACTCTTCCGTCTTGTTGGCATTTGATCAAACAATTTATAGAAAGGCCCTTGTAGGATGATTATCGTGGATGAATTGCCTTTTGCTTTTATGAAGCATGAGGGATTTATATACTTCTGCAAGTGTTTGAATCCTACATTTTTAATTACATCACGCAAGACCATTTCTAGAGCTTGTTATAGCTTTTTCATCGAAGAAAAGCGAAATTTGAAAGCTATTTTTGAAATACTCTTTTCTCAAATTAATTTGACAACTGATGCATGAACTTTCAATCAAAACTTCAGTTATATGTGTCTTACTGCTCAATTATTGATGACAATTGAGTTTCATAAAAAAATTATTAACTTTTGTCCTCTTACTAGCCATTCTAGGCATTTGATAGTTCAAGGTGGATTTTTTTGAGAAAAGTGTTTTGATTAGCCATTCTAGGCATTTGATAGTTCAAGGTGGATTTTTTTGAGAAAAGTGTTTTGATTGATTAGGGACTTAAGAATATTATGACTATGACTATATACAATGTTAGTTTTAATGATTTTGCGGTTGATTATTTAAGAAGAAAACTTCATTGGAAATCTAGTATTTTGGATGAAAATTTTCTACATATTCGTTGTGTTGCTCATATATTCAATTTGGTTGTAAAGGATGGTTTGATGGATATTGATTCATCCGATCTAGTATTTCTTATCGAATATCTGCTTTTTTTGTTTTTTTAAATTTGCAAATTGTATCTGACCCGATATTTGACCATTATCTGATCCGAAAACACCGGATTGGGTCAGCCAGCTAGATACCTGCCAATATAATTTTTTTTTCTTCCATATTTTTAATTTTTTCATATACTAGAAAATAGAAACTGGTCCATTAAGAATCTTTGTTATGAATTGAACTCGTAACTATAATACCAATCAAAAATATAATTCAAATGCCAAAATGAAATCAATATCTCTTTTAAAACAAAAAGACATTGGTCCACCCAAGTGACCCAATATTTTATAATACTTGCAGGTCTTGTAGGAATGTTGATCTCTAGTGGGCAGTGGCTTCAAGTTCTATCTACTCTAGTATCTTCGTCTCTAGTGAGTCCTAAAATGTCTGAGGTTATATTTACAATAAACAGAATAACACAACATCACAAAAACTTCACATATTTTACTTCAACGATTCATTCAATCAAACATTACAAGATGATGTATCTCGACATTTTTCTAGTTCTAGTATGATACTTAAGTCATAACTCTCATCATCAATTATAAAGTTTGGTTGCTCCTTAGTTAACTCTTTCCTTCCTACAAAAAATTAGTAATGAACAACTTATAGATATTAATATTATTAAATTAAAAAGATATTAATCAATTAAAAATTAAATAAAATAATTAGAAGATTAAACATTCTTCAAGTTGCTCCAATGATGCCAAATTTTCCTTAATTGCCACAGCCTTTGTTGTACGTTCCCAATAATAGGTACAAATAAGGGCCCAAGGGCCTCAACTATTCTTGGGGTTAAAGAAGTATGAAATGAGTCAAGGACGTAACCCCCGGTACTGAAAACCAACTTAGAAACAATAGTTCTCACATGTAAAGCAAGTACATCACGAGCCATCTTTGCAAAAATATGAAATCTCCTCTGATTATCCTTCCACCAACACAAATTATTATTCTCAAGAGGATCTTCTAGATACTTATCCAACTCAGATTTGTTCCTTTAAGCATGATCAAAACCAACCTCTATTTTAAACCTTGAAGTCAACAACCTTGCAAAATCTATAACTTTCCCTTGACGATTCTCATTCCTATTTTTCAATGCACTATTTGAAAAGGATCTTGTTTGCTTGTCTTCTTGAGACATTGAAGAAGTGTTGAAAAGGATCTACACTTCACTTTCATTTGTTGAGCCATTTTCTTACATCCTTCATCATCATTTTGCATAAATTAGAGATCTCTAAACCAATGGCAAATACACTTTGTGCACAACTATTATAGTACGAACTTTTATAATAGATGAATTCATATCCTTCAAACCATCTTTTACAACCAAATTAAAGATACGAGCAACACAATGAATATGTAAAAAAATTTCATCCAAAATATTAGATTCCCAATGGTTAAGTTTATTATCAAATAATCAACTACCAAATCATTAAATTAGCATTGTCTACCCTCATAGTCATAATATTTTTAAGTCCTCAATCAATTTAAACCTCGACCAATCAAATGCCTAGAATGGCCAGCAAGAGGACAAAAATTAATGATCCTTGTATGCAAAACTCAATTGTCATCAATAAAAGAGCGTTAAGATACATATAGCTCAAGTTTTGACCGGAAGTTCATGCATTAGTTGTCAAACTAATTCGAGAAAAGAGTGTTTCAAAACTATCTTTCAACTTTTGCTTTTCTTCGATGAAAATGCTATAATGATCCCTATAAATTGTCTTGCATGATAGAAATTGAAAATGCAGGATTCAAACACTTGCAGAAATATATAAATCACTCATGTTCCACAAAAATAAAAAGCAACTCATCCACGATAATCATCATAACAAGGGAATTTCTACAAGTTGTTTGATCAAATTTCCAACAAACGGAAGAGAGATTGTTTCAAACACACCATTATCAAGGACAATAATTTTTGTCTCAACTCTCATAAATTTTTGTTTCTTATCCATATTAATAAGAAATTGCTTACATCTCTGAATATGATTAGCTAAAGTAGTTGTTACATTTTGTTCCGCACAACCAATTTTTGTAGCACAATATTTGCACTTTGTATAATTTATATCATCCATTCTATCAAAATGAAACCACCAAATAGAATTTATTCTATTATTATCACAATTAGAACTAGAAGAAGAAACATCACTAGAGTAAGGATGATTTAGTGGTTTTTGACTTATAGAAATATGAGGAATTAATATTTTCTAGTTTTGCTAAATCTGTTAGGTTAATCAGTTTGCTCACCCCTAATTAAATATATACAATAACACATATAAATGAACAAAGTAGTTACCTTGCGACTACATAACGTGCATAGTTTCATTTATCATCATCAATTGCCAATAAGTTTACCATATCTTGACCAACATAAGTTTCACAAGATGGATCGGGACATCTCAACATTAAGCATCTAGGATCTTTCCAGCATCAGCATGTAAGGCATTAAGCCTCCAATAATGCATAATTTCCCAAGGAGGCAAACATTGCCACCAACAGGAGATCTGGAGAATAGGAGATGAAGTATCGTTGAGGCTCGAGAATGAAGGTTTGGTAGCGACGCGAGCGGGCAGTTTAGACTTCACTTTAGACCCTTAATTAGGGTTTGTAATTTATATAAATATGTTATTTTATTTTAAAATTTTTAAATTTTAAAAATTACCGAATCAGTTTTGGGTATCCGAAAATTCAAAATTTTGTTTTAACCCGCTGTTTATGAATTAAATAGAGTTATGTGTTATTAAGTGATTATAACATGCTATTAATTCACTAGAAATTAAGTTATTAGAATGTGTTTCTAAATTATTTTCATATATATAAAATCAAAGTAGAATTCTTAGAGTTTTTAAAAATGTAATTGGTACAAACTTTTTATATATTAATTTGTTGGGCTAATCTCTATATATTAGTTTTAAATATCTCTATGCGTGATATTGTTTTAAATTGATCTTTATATATATATATATATATATGACATTGCTTCGTATACATTTTTTTTTTGTTTGAAATTGCTCATTATTACATTTTTTTAAATAGTTTGAATCTTTCAAATAATATAAAATGAAGAACCTAACTCACAATATATACCAATTCTTATTTTATGGTCAAAATTTGAACACTCCTGATAACTAATTTCAAATCATCGATCGTCAAAGGTTTCAACTATATTGTGTTTCTTAGATTTAGATTCTAACTTATTTTGACTAATAAACTGATTTCGTTTTCAAATAAGATTACTCACTAAAGGATAGTCATCATTTTGGTGTAATCTTGTCTAATCGGCTGATTCAACCATATTACAGATTTTGTATTACGATATCATATTTTATATCTTATAATATTTATTACAATATTTATATTTTAATTATATAACTACAGTACATCTTTCTCTCCTTTAATATTAATATTGTTTATCGTTTAGATGATTTTAGGGGCATCTAAATACCTCCTTGTCGTGACTGCGCGGTCGTCATGGAAAGGCCCGTCGAACACAACGACTTTATAAACTACCTTGATCTATGGAATGACGTAGTCAAGATGAGTATCCCAAAAGATCAGAAGAATTATATTGACCAGATCATCGAGGAGTTCCGACATTAGCAAGAGGAGGAAACAGGACGTGAATGTTCCGTCACGTCTACCTCCTATAGTCGAACTCGCTCCCCCTAAAGAGGAGCTATAAGTTTTACCCCTTTTGTATAAACGGAAAAAGTTAGAAATGAGATAGTGTAATCAACTATTAAATTAAAAACTCCGAAAATTTTGAACTTTATCGAGATTCTTTTAAAGCAAGTATATAAAACTTTATGAGATGTTTACTCTAAGTCATGTTATTTTCATATGCATTTTGCTCTTGTTTTTACAATTCCAATTCCAATTCTCCCCTCTTCTATAATCGCAGTCTTTAACGATATCCATGCTGACGGATATCGAGTTGGTCCCCTATGTAGACAACTTCCACGTTAATCGATGGAACTTTAAAACTTATGGCCTTAATCGCATCATGAGGTTCTTAAAATACAAAGTAAACTTCAACTTCATGATGGAGATGCAACAAAGGTAGAATCCCGACAAAAGAGCTTATAACTTACTCGATAGAAGGACTATATGCCCAACCATGGAAGAATTTTGGGCTATCCTAGTGACGGATAACAAAAACGTTCTACATCTAAGATCGTTTATAGACTCGATGTCTATCGGAAAGTTTCTACAAGAGGAGTACCACTACTCCAAAACAACCTCTAATGCTATCATCGTTGGCACGCACATCAATTTCGAGGCTTGGGCCGAAATAGAAATAAAAGATGGAGAGATTCCTCTAACATCGGGATCGTCTATGATTACAATGTTAGTCCCACTGGCTCACTTTTTTTATAGCACCAACAAACGATAAGCCTTCTTCAAGAATCATTGTGGTAGCACACCAAATGCGAAGGAGCAATAAAGACCCCTCTGACATTATTCTAGCAGAGACATTAATGTGCCTAAACGACTCATCCACATCGTCTACTATGAGTAAAAGAGGTCCCCCTTTAATCCTCTACATCTGGCTGCTTGACAAGCTTAAACGTCTACCGCCAGTTTTGCCTGATGGCATCATATCCCCATTAATCCAATACCAAAGAATGAGGGAATTTTTGCCCGAACTCTCGGTACAATACAATGATGAAATCTAGGACATTCTTCCATAGTATCTCCTAAAAAAATGGCTTTCATGATAGATGACAAGCCAATGATTATGCTCATGGGGTTGGAATGAGTTACCTACTACAATACCCATGATCTGTTCAGGCAATTCGGTTATAACTACATTGAAGCTACTATCGCGGTAGATAAACCTATCGATCAAAAGATCTACGCAGGATACCTCGGAAAATGGCACGCGTGTTGCCTTCCAGATGAATATCTAGCTAAAACGAACAAAATATCTGGAATTTATCTACAACCAGTATGAGAAAGCTCAGAGAACTGAAGCGGAAGAAGAATCTAGTGTCGGAGAAGACTACATTTGGACTTTAAATCTGTAAATTTCGTCAAATACTTTTTCCCTTTTTAGACTATTTTATAAATTATCAATAAAAGAGTCTTGGTCAAATACTTTTTCCCTTTTAGACTATTTTATAAATTATCAATAAAAGAGTCTTGTTTATAACAAACACTGGAAGTATGTTTATATACACAAATTATCGGATTTATAACATTTAAATGGTTTTTGATATTTATGGTATAAATTTAAACACAAAAAAAATGTAATACAGAGCCATTTTTAAACAAAAACAAATTTATAAAGAGTAATTTTAAACAAAAATAAAGGTATAAAGATAAATTTAAAACATGGTATAAAGATAAATTTAAAACATGATCATATATAGGAAGATTTTTAAGACTTAGTTATAGTTGGATCATCATACCTATTAGCCTTATTTTTTTTTAACTAATCAGAATACATTTTATGTAAATAATTAAAGATATTTTAAGTTTTCATGGAATTGAATTACAGATCATCACGAATATAATTTTTTAAGTTTTCCATAATGTCAATATTGCTCTTTTTAAAAATTTACATTAAGACTTTTGTTGTAATTTTTTGTTTCAAAAAATTGAATGGCGTTGTATATATAATAAAATAAAGTTAAAAATTTACAGCAATTATTGAGAAACACGTTTAATTTTGTTTGGTAATAAAATTCATTTCATAAAAAAATAAAATTAACAGGATTCCAAAAAAAATTATAGTTGTCTCACAATCAATCAAGTTCATGTCCACCAAATGAATAATATCCAAAAATAATTTGTCAAGAGGTAAGACCAAATAAATGCTGTCCCACAAAATCGAAGAAATGAGAACCAAGTGCTAAAGCGTCGATCCAAGAACTGTTTGTCGTCATGTCCTATGCAGTCATGAGAAACCGAATCACTCAATTTCAAATAGCACTAAAAAGACCTGATAAATCAGTAGCCAATGATGCCAAAAATCAAAACCTAAGGAAACCAAATCTGAAGTCATCTATTGTTTTTTAACCTTAAAATTTTAATTTAACAATTAATTCACTTAATTTATTAAGTAAATATGAGAATAAATTTATAGAATTATATTTAAAAATAAATTATATATTATCTGTCTTCACAACTTCAATTTTAATTGAAGACTAAAAGAGTCTCCTTTATATTATCATTTTTTTTTATCATAGAAGACTAGAAGAGTCTCCTTTAAAGGCTTGTTTGATTGATTTAATTTTTTTTTTTAAAAAAACTTACCATCTTTTCATTTTTTTCACCAATCACATTAAATTTCAATCAAAATACTAGAATGCTACCTTTTTTTTTCAATAAATATTAATACCTCATTTAATTTTATTTTTATTAAAAGAACAAATTTATTTAAATTATTTAAATAAACAATAAGAAAAACTTGTCCATAATGGCGGCTAACTAATACTCAAATTTCTATGTCATTCCATATTTTATTCCTTTAATCTTATAATTAAAAATGTTATTTTCATTAAAATAAAATTAGTTTCCCCTTAATTTCTTTGACTTGTTTCAATCCAATCTTACTATATATAAATATGGTCGATCGGCCATCACTTGTATAATTATCATCGTGGTCATGAATCAGATAATATCATTAGTAATTATTTCGGTTCTTCTGACCGCTGCTCGTCCGGTTGCTCAGAACTGCTGTTTTACCCCAGGATTTTGCGGTAGCGAATATCATTACTATCGTCGAATACTGGGGAGAATCTATGTTAGAGTTCAGTGGACTTCAGTCTATTCGAACAAAGAAAAGAAAAAAAATATTTATGGTAGAAATGCGACATAAACACCTACCATATTAGAGATAGTGGTCAATCGCTTTGGTTTTGGACCAACAATGCACAGTCACCTTTCACGAGGGTTCGGGCCCTCGATCCGAGCCGTAAACAGCATAGTAAACAGCATAGTGTGATAGGAGGAGGCCCGATATTGTAACATGTTCGGGCAACAATATGTGTTGTTGAAACTGTCGGTCGTAGGTACTTCAGGTGTGGAATAGAGAGTCTGGTCGTTTTTGCTGCCTAAACTAATGTTTTTCTTTCTTTTTCTTTTTTTACCAATAAAAATGTGTCTAATGAATGAAAACTGAAAAAGTAATAAAATAAAAACCTCATTTTTTTTAAATTTCATTAACTTTTCCGCTTCATTACAAGCCACAAGGGATGTCTCCAAATTGATCTAAAATCTAAACAAATCAATTTTACAATTTTATTTTAGCAAGTGATTTATGAACTTGACAATTAGGTGTTATTAATTAAGTAATTAGAATTTGTTATGAACTTATGTGAAATTAAGTGATTAGAAACACAATTGGATATATGTAAAATCAAAGTTGATTTCTTAGAGTTTTAAAACATATTGAAGTGGATTGTTTTTTTGAGCTTTTGAGAATCTTGATGTAAGTGACTATGTCCTACTAAGGACATATTTACCTTTTTCAAAACATATAAAGACTTGCACTAATTCTCCGTCGGTTTTCAATAATAATTTCCTGAAATCGTCTCAAATTCTTTTAAGCTCATCATAACTTTAATTTTTGGATGTGTTCTTGACTGACAATTTTTATAATTGACTATTTAATATATTAATAAATTATTTAGAAAATAAATTCTAATAATTTAAAAAACTATATTAAATTACCTAATAATTAAAAATTAATTAAAACATTTCAAATATATTCAATTTACTTTCTTTTTTAAAGTAAATTTACTATTTTTTGAAGTAACTTATGTATTAGTTAATTAAAATTAAAATTATTAACTATAAATATAAATATTAACTTATCAAGGTATTTCAAATGATAAATATCTTACTTAAAAAATTTAGATTTGATTCTTATTAAATAAAATAAAAGAATATTTTTCAATATTTGAAGAAATTTGACGCATGATCATTTATAGAGATGATTGGACCTATAAATTTGTTATTGAAAGGAATTTAATCAAGACATCTAATTCAAATGCTCTATGCAAAAGATCAAGTTTGAGAAAGGTAAGACGGTTTTCAGAAAAATAAAATGACACAAAATCTCGAGGTTCCCATTTTTTTTTTTATATTTTATAAATTTTTCTGGGATTTGAGATTTAAATATACATGTTTTTTATTTAGATGTAATAATTTTACCTCTTTATTTTTTGGAAAGTGATTGTACTTTGTTTTAAGGTTTTTATTTTTATTTTTATTTTGAGAACATATATATATAGGTAGTTAAATAATATTTTTTAAAAATAATAATTAAATTAAGATAAAATTACAATTGGTCAAGGAAATCAACATATTAACAGACGTATGGAATTGTATGTATACTGATTAGTTTAAGCTTTGTAAATATGTCTGGTGCTTCCATAATTCCATATTCATTCATGTTAATGTCTATTTATGAGCTAAAATTGCTGTTTCTACGTAATCGTTATAACTACGTCGATGTCGTAAGTAAATCTAATATAATTTAAATATTACAATGAGAAGAAATAGACTTATTTGATAACTTTGGGTCTGGTATATAGTTTACAGGAATTAAACCTTTGCGACTAATTTTTTTTTTTTAATTTGTTCTAACCTGTATATTTTTTAGTTAATATACTTAAATCAAACTTTTAGATGCATTGGTTGATTTTTTGGTCATCAACTTTAATTTGACTCTTCATTTCATTGTTCATTTCTATTTTTGTTTTAAAGTTGTTTTTATCTTTATTTTTTTTTATTTTCTTGAGTTATTAATATTTCATCATATAAATTTATCTCATAAAAGAAAACTAAACCATTTATTTTATTAAGTATACTCTATAATATTTATTTATTAAGTCAATTTAATTTAATTTAGTGTTTAACATTTAATTAAATATATGAAATAAATTAAATATATTTATGTAACCTCATTAAATTAGTAAATCTTTCTCAGTCAACAGTAAATTAAGAAAATAAATATAACTTTTGTGAGACGGCAAATACCATTCAACTTTTTCTGCTCTAAAGTCTAAACTTCAGCACTAATTTCTCAAGAAATATTTATATAATTTTTTAACCAATTTTATAGAATTAGCTGAGCACATATTTAATTATGAAAAAATTATGCTATGATATTATAAATCATAATTCAAATGAAAAAAAAAATTGTTAGCTGATATTTTTTTTTTTGTTTACAATGTATGAAACTAACATGATCTCTTCTAATCTTTATTTTGATAAATCTATTTAAAAAATAATATTTTAATGTTTAACACTCAATTCATTATATAATATTTAATAAATAAAATAATTTAAATATATGTATAATTAACCGCATTAAATTAGTTCCTAACATTTACATTCTTAGTCAATGCTTTTTAAGTCTCCCCATTTTTTAAACTTGACTTTTAGTGCCATTTTTTAGTTGATGATAGCTCACATTATTTTCCTTGGTAGTACTTTCAAAAGTCATAAATTAAAAAATATATATATATAATTTATTAAAAAAAATTAAAATAATTATGTATTGACAAATAAATTATTTTTAGATAAACTAAGTATGACAAATCAATCACCTAATCAAGAACTATAGAGTAATTTGGACAAAAACATAACATTTTGCAATTTAAAATGATATGTTACTTTTGTTCTAGTCCTCTAATATTTGCAATTAGGACTTGGAACTCTCTCTTGACATTTTTTTTTTCAAATAAACAAAATAAGAAAATAAAAATTAAACATTGGGAGAAGATTGAATTTGTGAAAGCTTTTTTCCATACATTTTGCGGCACAACTTATTTGTCAGAAAATTAGTCGTCAGAATAATTTATATTCGTTGTAGCATACCATTTAAAAAAATAAATAGATATCATAAGTTATTTTATAGTTGATTTGAAATACTAAACTATGTGAAACCATAATTTATAAATAAAAGAAATTAAGAAATTAGTTAACTAAAAATAACTACAATAAATTGAATGAATAACCGAACCAGATACTAAAAACAATAATGCTTTCGAATAAACATAAGTAAATAAATAAAATAAAGAAATTCGATAAGATCCCGTACCTAAAGTAAACATCATATAACTACAAATGAATCATGTGCCAGGAACCAGATTTGAACTGATGACACGAGGATTTCCAGTCCTCTACTCTACCAGTTGAGCTATCCCATAGAGACGATTACATTATTCCAAATTAAAAAAAGGAAAAAGAGATATAAATCCTAAAATTCTTGTTTGGTCTACTTATCTCATACCCCTCTCAATACATATTTTTTCTATTGGTTAGTCTATTCATTATCATTATTTATTAAAAAAAATGAATAGTCATTAAATAAAAATAAAAAATATTGATTTTGTAATCAAAGTTAGGACTTTTGACTCTTATAGATCTAATTAATTGAAATGCCATCCAAGAATTATAAATTACTAAAACAATTTCTCGATAAAGAGAAATAAGAACAACATTATTTTGAATATATATATATATATATATATATATATATATATATATATATATATAAATAAACTATAAGATATAAAAGGAATACACCCATACTAAGGATTCATAGAATTCATAAGAAACTAGTTAACTAAGAACAACTACAATAAATATATATATATATATGGAAACTAGTTAACTAAGAACAACTACAATAAATATATATATATATGGCAGATATGTTGTCTTACAAGCAGTCCTCGTATATATCTCACACTTTAAAATTAAAATTGAAAAAAATTACACATTAATTTTAAAATTTAATGTTAAAATGAACTAAGTTTTGAAGCATGAGACCTATAGAGACTGCTTGTGAGATAGCAATTTACTCCATCTATATATCCTTTCAAAACTTAATCTCTCAAAGGAGTTTCAAAAGAATTTAATATTTTTCTATAGTAGTTATATATGCACTTTATTTTATTTGTTAAGTCTAAATATTATGGTTTCAAGCCTTCTCAAGCAATTAGGAAAATAAGTTTTTATTTTTCGATTTTATATATTAAATATTTTTTTAATCAACTATTATTATTTTTGTTCAATTTTATTTCTTGATTTTATATATTAAATGTTTTTGTAATTAACTATTATTATTTTTTGTTCAATTTAGTTGTATTTAAATTGATTTTTGACCCTTAATTCTTTAAAAAATAAAAAAAAGTTTAACCAAAAAAGAAAAAAAAAGTGATATATTTTTACAAAGCAAAATACAAAAACTTGGAAGTAGACAAATGAGACTGACCAATAATTGAGAAGCAACTTAACGTGTCAAAATAAATCAATGGTGGTCCATAAGTGTTGGGTCTATTTTTTAATTTTTAATTTAAAATTATATTGATTAAACAGGTTAACTATTAAATAAAAATAAAACACAATTTATTATTACTTAAATTTAATTTAAGTGTTATTAAATAGTCAACTGAATTGATTTTATTTGAAAATTGCTCATATTTTTCAATTATATCAGTCATCTATCTGATCTTTTCTAAATTAAAAAATAATAAAATAATAAAATAAATATATAGTTACGAAATTTGAACCTAACCTCTAAAATTCATAGTGAGTCAATTAACTATCTATTCAATATATTTTTTTTTATAATCTTAACTCTAAAATATTATATATTTTAATTATTTAAATATTATATATATAATAAAAAAATTAAAATAAACTTGGTTATCAACACTAGTATTATTTATTGACTGTATCATAGTACTATCATGATTCAATGTACCACTTGTTTGTCTGACATGGGTTGTTGATGTAAATAAATTTTTTAATACATTATTGATATTATTTTTACATTTTTATTATATCAACTAAATTTATTGAATATCCTACCATACATGTTTTATTATTATATATTTTCACATTTAGTTATAATATATAGGTTGTAAAAATTTATCTAGTACTATTGCATATTTAATTAACACATGCTCTTAAAATGACAAAAAATATAGCATGTCTGTATGGCAATATGACATTTTATCATTAAAATAAATAATATGTAGTTTACATTATATAGGTTGCAATACAATTATTAGTATAATATATCTAATATAATATCTCAAAAATCAAAACATAAAACATAAATCATAGATTTTTTACGATGTTAACGAATATATTAATCTTATTCTCACTTACAAAATTATGAAAAAATATCTAGATTGGCACTTAGTCTAAATTTCATTGATTTTTTTTACTTTTGTTTTGTCTTTAGTTTATCCTCTATTTATTATTTCATTTTTTTCTTTTCTCAATTTTTTTTAAATATTCTTCTATTAAATAAGTTTTATTTTATTTATTCGTTAAAAAAACAATTAAAAAAATGAAAGAAAAAGAAAAAGATGCATAATAGAAAAAATAAATGTCATTACACTCTCATGATGATCAATTTTGGAATGAAATTAAACTTGGGGATATTTGTTGCTTTACAACTGATCATTTTTTTGTCAAATGTTTATAGATGTCACACTTATTGTTGATGATGAAATTATATTTTTAGTGGAAGCTAAATATAAGATATTTGGTGCTTTAATTTACAACTGATGAATATTTGATCAAATGTTTATAGATGTCACACTTATTGATGATGAAATTATACTTTGAATGAAAGTTAAATAAGATATGAAGTTTCGTGTATATATAGATAAGTTAATAATATTTTTTCCCATCAAAATTTTAATTTAACAAATAATTCACTTAATTTATTTAGTAAATAGGAGAATAAGTGTTAAATTTTAAATAAATAAATTTTACTTGATTTTAAACACTTAATATCACCCTCAATTCTTTTGTTTCTTTTATCATAGAAGATTAAAAAAGAGTCATCTAAATTTTAAAGTTTTTTTTAATAAATAATCTAAAACATTTCACAATCTTTTTGTCCATTTTTCATACATCACATTATTTTATTTATCAATCAAAATATTAAAATATTATTTATTTAATTTTTTTTCCAACAAACATTAATATTTTTTTAAGTTGTTATAAAACTATAATTTTTAAAAATTATTAGAGAACAAATTTATTTAAGTAAACTGAATCCTAACATTCTAAAGTCTCCCAGTCAACTTGAAATTAAACAATAATAGCAACTTGTACCGAACGGCGGCTAATTAACACTCGGTGGAATTTCTAAGATTCATTCCACATTTTTATTCTCTAACGTATAAACTCCACCAAGTGACTTTTATATAATTAAAATATTCTTAAAAAACAGGAATTTTATAATAAAATTTGTGAAGAGATCAAAAAAAAAATATTATAATTTTTTTGGTTATAAAGTTAGAATAACGATATAATGGTAATCGTTTAAACATAACGACAAAAATAATAAAAAATACGAGATTGACTTTGTCACAAAAGACACTCGAAACCTAACCAGACTAATTATTTGAAAATAATAATGAAAATATAACTAAAAATATTCACCAACGAACTAACATAAAATAAAATTTAACAATTAATATTAATGAGTTAGGACAGAAGTGAATCCAAAAATAAATAATTTACCTTAAAATGTGACATAGCACCTTAATTTTCTATGTTTATAAATTTAATTTATTATTTAATTATTTTTCTTATTCTTAAAGGACGAACGTTAATTTACTCATGTTATTCATAATTTTTTTAAAAATATTTCAAACTCATTACAATTTTTTTAAAACTCACAAATCTAAATACGTAATTGCCTCACCAATCACGTTATCTAGTCTCTAGTCTCTAGTCAAGAGCAAGAAAATAAAATTAATTAATTTAATTTCTTTGACTTTTCCAATCCAATCTAGCTTTTAGCTCCATCACTAATGTATATAAATATGGCCAGTCACCATTTGTATAATTATTATCATCGTACGTAGTCATGAATCAGATAATAGTAGTGGTAATTATTTCGGTTCTTCTGACCGCCGGTTTTACGGTTGCTCAAAACTGCGGTTGTGCCGCAGGGTTTTGCTGCAGCCAATTTGGCTTCTGTGGCCAAACAGCAGAATATTGTGGTGCCGGCTGCCAGTCCGGTCCTTGTACCGGCACCAGCACCGGCGGTGGCTCCTCCCTGGATACCATTGTGACTCAGTCTTTCTTCGACAGCATAATAAATCAAGCCGCCGCCAGCTGCTCCGGCAAGAGTTTTTACACCAGATCGGGTTTCCTAAACGCAGCCGGTTCTTTTACTTTCCCAGCCGGGTCGGGAGATGACGCTAAACGCGAAATCGCTGCTTTCTTCGCTCACGTCACTCACGAGACAGGACGTAATAAATTTTTAATTAACATTTCTCTAATTAACATATATTATAATTGTTTTGAATAAATTAATTAATGTTTGCAGATTTTTGCTATATTGAGGAGATTAATGGAGCATCCCAAAACTATTGTCAAGGACCAAATCCATGCAACCCAGATAAAAAGTACTTTGGTCGTGGTCCGCTACAATTGACGTGGAACTATAACTATATTGCAGCCGGGAATAGCCTCGGGTTCGATGGGTTAAACAATCCCGAGATAGTGGCCAATGACCCGACCGTGTCCTTCAAGGCGTCACTTTGGTTTTGGACCAACAATGTTCAGGGACCTTTCAGGTCTGGAGGGTTCGGGGCCTCAATCCGAGCCATAAACAGCATAGAGTGTGATGGGAAGAGGCCCGATCTCGTTGAAGCCCGCGTTGGTTACTACACGGATTATTGTAACAGATTCGGAGTGTCGCCCGGAGACAATCTACGTTGTTGAAACTGTCCATAGTTCGTATTGATGGAGGTGGAATAAAGAGACTGGTCGATTTTGCTGCTTTAAACTCATGTTTTTCTCTTACCTTTTTACCAATAAAAATGTGGCAAATGACTGAAAGCTGAGAAGTAATAAAATAAAAACCTCCTTTTTTATAATTTCATTACCTTATTGACTTCATCACAAGTCACAAGGATGGTCTCCAAAATGGGTCTAATTAAAGTCTAAACAAATCAATTTTGATTACTGTTAAACTTTTTGATAGCCTGTGTAATTTTACAATTTTATTTTGTTAGTTATAAGTAGTTTATGAATTTGATATAAGGGTGTAACTAAACCCATAAACCGAATTGAATCCGCTTAAATCGAACAATATCAAATTGAAACCAGCCAAACCAAATTTAATATAGTTTCTTTTTTATCAAACTTATCCCAACGATCCAGCATCACTGAAACCGACTGTTTAAAAAATAATATTTAAATAGAATGTTTAAAAAATAATATTTAAATAAGACAAAAGAAAATTAAATCTTAAATTGACAATGATGAGTGATATATATATGTTATAATAATATGATAAACATTCAAACTTATTAATAAACTATTAAAGATATTAACTTAGTATCTGATAAATTTAATTCAAAATTATTGACTCATCTTTTATTAAACAATTCTTAGTATTAGTATTAGATAAATTTAATTCAAAATTATTGACTATTTTTTATTAAACAGTTCTTAGTATATATATATATATATATATATATATATATATATATATATATATATATATATATATGTGATTTTATTCATAATATTTGTTTTTTTATATTAATGAAAATAGGTATACGCTGTTATATATATATATATATATATATATATATATATAACATTTTAATAAATTTATCAATCAGCCTAATCCTAATCCTCAGTAGAACCTGTCAAATCGACTGTTTAAAATTTAATAAAATATTAGTGGTTTTTGATGTGTATTTCAATTGATAAATCGAACTGAACCGCTTATCTATTAATTTTATTTACGTGATTATAATTTGTTGTTATGAACTCCTGAGAAAGTAAAATCAAAATTGATTTTTTAGAGTTTTAAAAAATATTGATGTTGTTTTATAAATGGATTGATTTTTGAACTTTTGAATTCTTTATGTAAATGATTTTGGGCCTAAATATTTTTATTAACTTTTTCATTTTAATTCAGATACTTGTTTATATCATTTCTAAAAAAAAAAGGTAAGACTTATATGTTTCATTCATAATTCTCTCTTATTGCAAATACAAAATTTTAAAGCTTTTGATAATGTAAACATTTTTGTTAAAAAGTGATTTTTTTATGGTTTCAAACAAATTAATTATGTATATATAAGTAATAAAGAATAAAAATGCACATTTAAAAAAAAACTTTCACAGACGAGGTTAAAGTTGATCATCATGTAAAAATTTCAGTAAAATTGCATATTAATTAACTAGTTAAAGAAGTTAATTGTTTGAACTTAACAAAAATTCAATTCATTATTAGTATACAATGTTACAAATAAAGTAGTCAATAATTTATAAATTTTAAAGACAATTTTCTTGTGCATTTGTAAATATCAATTATTAGCACAAATTTTGTTTTGTTAAAGCTGATTAATAATTAACATGATATTTAGTATGTACAAGGCTAGTTATCTATAGTATTGATCATTTACATTGTTAATAATTAATTAAAAAAATTAGGTTTTCAGCTTTTAACAACTTTTTGCTATGTTAATCTTGTAGTTTTAATAGTTTTTATTATTTAAAATACCTCAAAATTAAGATTGCATTTTATAAAATTTAAAAATTAAATACTGAATATTATACAGAAATTAAATATTGAATAAACTAACTAAATAATTAATTAATTTTATAAAATATAAACTAATATTATAAAAACATTTAAATATATTTTATCATTTTCATAAAAATAAAATTTGAATATTCAAGCAAAAAAAAGTAAGAAAGTGTTATATAAATATATATTATTTACAATATTAATTAATAAGGTTGAAGATAATTATCAATTATTAGGTCTATGTGATATTTTATCAAGTTTTTCGTTAAATATTTATTATTTGTTATACGGCACCTATGAATTAGAATTATAAATATGTAGACTATAGCTATTATGCTATATTTAATTTATTTACTTGCTATAAACTATTTCAATCTATATTAGAATGTATCCATTGTTGAAAATTGAAATCATAATTCATTAAATTAGAGGTGAATATTGCGTCATGATAGAACAAGAATAGAATAACATGTTCTATTCAGGATTTAAAATTTGACAGTGTCTTTTACTGTTCATGTATTAATAATAGAAATATTTATTTAATTGATTTAATTGATTTAATTTTTAGTTGCATGTAACTAATTAAGATCAATCATGTTAGGATTCAGATTTAAAACGCACAGGTCGACACGGTGTATGATTCTACACAAGTCACAATATATAATTATATGATAAAATCAAGAAAAAAGTTAAATACTTTTTTAATGTTTTTTTATGTTCAAATAGATAAAAAAAATTAAGTAACATATTTTTCTGTAAGTCCCAATTTTAAATATTATTTTTTGCATATATTATTAGTATTTCATAATTAAATATGTTCTGACATTAGATGGGCACAAGTGGCGTGACACAAACACAAAGTGCCTTTTGAAAAAAAAAACATTTTAAATGAAATCACAAAGTTTTACCTATGTTCTCATAATAGAAAAAATATAATAGAAATATCTAATTTAATGAAACCTAACCAAGTCTCCTTTTCAATCATCTGTTGATCATATTGAATGAAAATACTTATTTATAACTAATTTCCAACATATGAAAATGTATTAATCTCATTGAAAAGAGTATATTAATTTGATGAAATCTAATTAAGTATCTTTTTAATTATCTGATCATTTTGGAATCAAAGTATTTATATATATATTATATAATTGGAGAGAAACATCCGTGGGGCTGTGAATATATACAAACAAACAAAACTTCAAACCTCTTCTATTCATTGAAAACTGCATCACTGCAGAGTAACTCTAAACTAAATATCAGCTCATTCTTTATAAAATATTGTGTTTCTCTATTCCACAATCCAAATCTAATTAACCATGTATGGTAAGTAGTTTTCTTTGAGTTTTTGTATAATTTGTATGGTAAGTTTTCATTCTATCTTAATTTATTTAATTTGTTGTTTTGCATAAATCAATATCTTTATTATATCATTTATGCATAAACAATTTTTAAAATAGAAAAATAAAAGAGTATAAGTTATTCTATTCTATTCTTATTAAAAACTTTTAAATTGAAATCATAGTTCACAATTATAGGTCGTGCTAGTTTTTTAAAATTAACAAAAATGATTTTTAAGTAATTGTTTTTAATATTATTTTAAACTTTGTTTTCATGTTATTTTTTTTTTGTTATTTAAGAAAAATATTTGAGGGGTAGGAATTAATATAGTTTGCAATGAAAATTTTCAATATGTCCAATGTATCATAATTGTGCCAAAGATTTTTTTAAAACAAATAGTTGGAACAATATTATTTAATTAACAAGTTATTTCGTTTAGCTTTAATTCTACCTAGTTCAAATACAACTACAAAATAATCATTTTCCGCTATGAAACTTGCTTCAAGTAAAAACCCGGATTCAATTATTGCTGAATATTATATATTTTAAAATGATCGTATATCCCAATTTTAATAGCAAATGAATGCCTACACAATTTTTATTATTATGTTATATTGGTTGTATTTTTACCTTTATTTTTAAATTCTAGTTCCGCCCTTTGAAAAATCAATATTTTTATATCTTTTGGATACAAAATAATTGTGGTTAACGACATACTCATTATAATTTGGGTTAAGGCTAGAAATGAGGTTGTGTAATATGAATTCTTTCATATAATAGTTAAGCTCAAATATGGTTAAGTTTATGAGTTTTTATAATTAATTTTATAAAAGGAATAGGTTTGTGTCATGTGCTTATATTAATTATTTCATATAATTATAAGACTAATTAAATTTTAATGGTTGACAGTAAATACTTATATCTCTAAAATTATGAGTTTAAATTTTCATAATCGTTTTTTATAAAATATATAGTAATAATAATTTTATGAAATTTATAAAGTTGTTTCATTAATTTATAGTTTTAAGAATAAATGATTTGTATTATGCCTAAAGATAGACAATTAATTTGTTTTAAAGGATTCATTGGTTAATATATATATATATATATATATATATATATATATATATATATATATATATATACTATTTAATATATTTTTATAAAATATATTAATAAATTATTTTTTAAAAAAGATTCTATGTTTCAATAGTTTATTTTCTTAAACCATCTCTCTGTTAAATAAGTTCTATTTTATTTAACCATTTACAAAAAATATGAAAAGGAAACAAATAAAAAAAAGTGTCAAAACACTTGAAGACGATGATCAATTTTGAATGAAATCAAAATTGGGAATATTACAACTGATTAAAATTTTGAGTTAAGTTCAAATAATTTTAGAAAAATTAAATGCTTATAAATGTTATTGACGATGAATTCATATTTTAAATGATGGATAAAAAGATATGAATTATCGTGTATGTATACACAAGTCAATAATGTATTTTTTTTCTTTGAGAATTTCAATTTAACAATTAAATAATTTAATTTATTAAATAAATATGAGAATAAGTGTTGAATTTTAAATAGAGAAATGAGTGTGGAAGAAAATTTAAAAAAAAATTACTTGGCTGATGAAAAATAATGAAAACAATTTCTCTCTTCACTCTTATTTATTTTTCTAGCCAGTTGGTGATAACTTGTTCTAACTTTTTTTTTCTCTCAAATTCCATCACTATCAATCCTCTTTTAAATAAATTAAATTTATTTAGTATTAAACACTCTTGTATTTAAAATTAAATTATATATATCGGTTAACTTTTTATATCTTATATCATTAACTTTAAGACTTGTTTGGTTTCTTATTTTGATTTTTAAAAAATCTAAAAAACTCACAAATTTTTCATTCATTTTTATCAATCTAAATAAAATATTAATTTATTTTTCAATAAACATTAATCATATTATTTAATTATATTAAGTCTTGTTATAATATTTTTCTTAATTCTTTTTTATTAGAGAACAAATTTATATAAATAAACTGAATCCTAACTAGTTCTAAAGTAGTACAATTAATAATACCAACTTGTACCAAACGGCGGCTAGTCAAATTTGGCCTTAATTTGATATTTAGGTTTTAGGTTATTTAAGGAATTTACCTAAAATTCAACATTATTTCCGTCTATTTAATCACTAATTTTATTTATTAAAATATCAAATTTACATTTTATTTAATTATTTGAAATTAATTTATCATTTAAGATAGAGAGAAAAAAAATTGAAATATTTTTTGTCTTCCAACCATAAAAAATAAATATTTTGAAAATTTAATCAAATAATTTTATTTATAAAAAAAAATCAAGAAAAACCCAACAAACCAAATATAAAAAAGTCCTTCCACATTTTTATTCTCTAATGTATAAATTAGGCCGTAAAATGAGTCGAATCTGACTTAAACTTGCGTAAGTTCGAGTCAACTCGATTCAGTAGTTATTAGATCGACTCGAATTTAAGCTCAAACGAGTTTATAAATTTGAGTTCGAGCTCAACTCGACTATTTACCTACAAGATTGACTTAATTCGAAAATTTGAACAAAAATTAAATTTTCAAGTTCGAAAGTATGAGATAATAGGAAGAAAGGAAGAAACTCTTTATAAATAGATAAGATTCATATAAGACATGATTAATGTTTTAAATTTTGAACGATTGGGTTGAGTACTCATTTGTTGCCCTAATATAAATTATGGACTTTTAATCTTATAATTTAAATATTGTTTAAGAAACTTAAGAACTCTATAATGTGAGAGAATTGAAACATTATGTCAAGAAAATAAAATTAGTTTCCCCTTAAATATTTCTTTGACTTTTCCAATCCAATCTAGGTTTAAGCCATCACTAATGTATATAAATATGGGCGGCCACCGCTTGTATAATTATTATCATAGTCGCCATGAATCAGATAATAGTAGTAGTAATTATTTCGGTTCTTCTGACCGTTGCCAGTCTTTCGGTTGCTCAGAACTGCGGTTGTGCCCCAGGGTTTTGCTGCAGCCAATTTGGCTACTGTGGCCAAACAAAAGAATATTGTGGTACCGGCTGTCGGTCCGGTCCCTGTTCCGGCACCGGCGGTGGCGGTGGCTCCTCCTCCTCCTCCTCCCTGGATGCCGTTGTGTCTCAGTCTTTCTTTGACAGCATAATAAATCAAGCCGCCGCCAGTTGCCCCGGCAAGAGGTTTTACACCAGATCGGGCTTCCTAAACGCAGCCCGTTCTTTTAAGTTCCCAGCTGGGTCGGGAGACGACTTTAAACGCGAAATCGCTGCTTTCTTCGCTCACGTCACTCACGAGACCGGACGTAATTATTAATTATAATTAAATTTAACATCATATTATAATAATTGTTCATTTGAATAAATTAATTAATGTTTGCAGATTTTTGTTATATTGAGGAGATTAATGGAGCATCTCAAAACTATTGTCAAGGGCCAAATCCATGCAACCCAAATAAAAAGTACTTTGGTCGTGGTCCGCTCCAATTGACTTGGAACTATAACTATATTGCAGCCGGGAATAGCCTTGGGTTCGATGGCTTAAACAATCCCGAGATAGTGGCCAATGACCCGACCGTGTCCTTCAAGGCGTCACTTTGGTTTTGGACCAACAATGTCCAATCACCTTTTAGGTCCGGAGGGTTCGGGCCCTCAATCCGAGCCGTAAACAGCATAGAGTGTGATGGGAGGAGGCCCGATCTCGTTGATGCCCGTGTTCGTTACTACACGGATTATTGTAACAGATTCGGAGTGTCGCCCGGCAATAATCTACGTTGTTGATCGAAAGATTCCATAGTTCGTATTACTACTGGGGGTGGAATAAAGAGAAGTGGTTGTTTTTGTTGTTTTTTTTTCTTCCTTTTTTACCAATAAAAATGTGACTAATGACTGAAAACTGAAAAGTAATCAAATAAAAACCTCCTTTTATATATATATATATATATATATATATATATATATATACTTTCATTACAATATCGTCGACCTCATCACAAGCCACAAGGGATTGTAACAAAAATTGGTCTAAAGTCTAAACAAATCATTTTACAATTTTATTTTAACAAGTGGTTATGAATTTGATACAAGTGGTTATGAATTTGATACAATTATGCCTTATTAATTAAGTGATTGAAATTAAGTCATTCTATACACAATTGGATATATGTAAAATCAAAGTTGATTTCTTAGAGTTGTAAAAAATATTTACTTTTTTTTTTAGATGGATTGTTTTTTAAGCTTTTGAGAAATCTTGATGTAAATGGTTATGGCTATGACCAAGAAAGGATTTACCTTATGGTCTTAAACAATATTATTTAACTTCAATATTACTTAATTACTTCACTAACTAATATATATCCAAAAACAAGCAAAGTCTCACACTGATACCTGTCTCATCTATAATTTTCTCTTAATATAACTGAAGTCCGTCACAGATTTTAACAAACTTTAACTCTAAATTATGGATCATCTCTAACTCTGAATATGACAAATTTTAATGTAATTTAACTATAGTTGTGAATTCAAAATTTTAAGGCTTTTGATAATATCAACATTTTGTTAAAATTTTTTTATTATTATTTCAAAAATAAATTTGTGTATATATATATAAGTAATAAAGAATAAAAAATACACATTTAAAAAAAAAAACAAAGACAAGGTTAAAGTTGATTTTAAAAAAATCAGTAAAATTGCTTATAACTAGTTAAAGAAGTTAATTGCTTGAACTTAACAACAATTTATTATTAATATAGAATGTTACAAATAAAGTAGTCAATGATTTATTAATTTTAATGACAATTTTCTTGTAAATATGTAAATATCAGTTATCGGGACAATTTTTGTTTTAAGCTCATTAATAATAAGCGTGGTCTTTAGTGTAGTTTATTAATTCAAAGTTTCTGTGTGTATATGCATGTTTGTGAGAGTTAATCCATGACATGTCTTTAAATGAAAATAGATTCATTGTCCATGAGGCAATTCTTGAGGCCGAAACAGAGGTGTGGTCGGAAGTTCATGAAATTCCTCCACTTCCGTATAACTATCAACACGGAGAAATGAAAAAGTTTACAGTACTTTCTATCGATTATTTAAAGACGGAGAAATGAAAAAGTTTACAGTACTTTCTATCGATTATTTAAAGACTGAGAAATGAGTTTCGAAGCCGAGTAAGGTGTACTGTAATCAGTTTACCTAATGATTAGAAAGATTATTAGGTTGAACGTATGTGAGATCAATTATACTAATAAGCGTATGGTACTTAAGTCTCTATTGGGTACTTTCGGTTGTGTTATTTATTGTTTCAGCGAGACGAAGATGCAGCGTATGAATCAATGTGTTGTTAGGAGTATTTGTAGTGGCTTTGTGGCGGGAAAACTCTCAATTCTGTGGGAGCCTCAAGTGAGATTTTCGTGACAAGGAATGATGACATTTTCGAAAAAATGGATGTTAGTATTGAAATATTTTCTGTGAGCGTTCAGTTGAAAAATTATGGGGATAATTTTAGGTGGGTTATCTCGACTGTTTATGAGTTTGTCATTCCACAACTATAAACGGAGATTTTTTTGAGTTGGCTAGTGTTGTTAATCTATGGGATTTTCCTATTGTGTTCGTGGGCGACATGAATGAGGTTAGATCCCCTTCTGAAAGAAAATGTGCGAGAAGACTCACGAATGTTATGCGAGAGTTTTCTAAAACTATTGAGAATCTCGAGCTTCTTAATTTACCATTAGAAGGATGTCAATATACTTTTAGGAGAGGTTACAGTCATGGTGGGCTCGTTCAGTGTTGTTTAGACAGGTTTTTAGTAAGCAATTCAATTTTTTCGTGGGGTAGCTAATGTCTTCCAGAAAATTCTTCCATGGAGCTTTTATGATCATCGACCTATCTTGATTGAGCGTATGTTGGTTTTGAGAGTTTGTTGCCTATTTAGGTTTAAGAATAAATGGTTGATTAAACAAGATTTCCTTACGAGTGTGCAAACTTGGTGGGAGAACCAAGTTATACGTGAGTCACATTCTTCCAAGATTTTTGTTAAATTTAGAGATTTTTAGAAGCTGCTTAAAAGTTGGTTTGTAGGGACCGTCATTTTTTCGATCTAAGGTCGATAGTTTATGCTATTAGATCAATATATGTTATTGAAAGGGCTGAAGAGGTGCGTGACTTTTTGGATTTTGAGATTAGCTCTCGAATTCATTTGATTAGTGAGTTGCTATCTCTATGAAAAGAAGAGAAAATTGGGACTCGTCGGCATAGTAGGGCTACATGGTTAAGATACGTTGATAAGATTAGAAAATTTTTTCATAGTGTTTCGAATGCTCGGGCTAGAAATAATGCGATTAATTTTATCTCGATTCTCGGGGTTACTCATGAGAGTGAGCCAACTATTTTTGCAAACATTATCCAGATTTATAAGAATCTATTTCTCAAACCGTTTATCAATAGGCCAAAGTTAGACGACATAACTTTGTGACTATTAGTTCTGAGCAAATGTGTATTCTTGAGAGACGCTTACGATGCATGAGGTGGAAGATGTTATTAATGCGTGCGGTAGTGACAAGGTTCCAGGTAGCGATGGTTTCACTTTGGCTTTCTTAAAAAAGGTATGACCTTTCCTTAAGGGGTTGTTATGGCTGCTATTGAGCACTTTTATTGTTTCTCCACTTTCGACAAAAGTTGAAATTTTACCTTAATTGTTCTCATCTGCAAGCTTCAGAAACTATAAATTTAAAAAAATTTAGGCCTCTAAATTTTGTCACGTCTTTTTACAAGATTATATTAAAATGTTGGAAAATTATGTTGCGGTCTGGTGTTAGAATCAATTATATATGTTAACCAAATGACATTTATTAAAAAGCGTCAAATCTTTGATGTGGAGTTGATTGTCAATGAATGCATTGATTCAGGTAACTCTAAGGTTCTCAATGCGCCTTCGTCAAACTTGATATTGAAAAAGTTTATGACCATGTTAACTAGGATTTTCACTTCGATGTCATGGCTAGGATGAGAATGAGTGAAAAGTGGATTCGGTGATAAAATTTTGTAATTCCACAGCTAAATTTTTTTTTATACTGAATGGTAGTTCTCGAGACAGATTACATTATCTATTCTTAATACATCTGGGAAACCAATTTCATTCCCCAATACACCATCTAATCTCTCAATACATCTGGGACACCAATTTCATTCCCCCATACAACATCTCATCAACGATGATTACAATATCTGTATTATTTTTATCCTATAAGGCCTTGTTCTCTTTGGGTTTTTTAAAAAACCTATCCCAAAACAATTTTCCAATAATCACTTCTCAACAATCATATCACTCATTTCATTAAACAAAATACTAAAATACCCTCTATTTTAAATTATTATTTTTTATTTTATTCATATATATCAATACCCTTTAAGTCTTTTTACCAAAAATAATCATCACTTCCTCAAAATCATCACCAATCATTATCTTTTTTCTTCTCTAGGTTTTTTCAAAAACCCCAATCCGAACAAGGGCCAAGAGAGAAAAGAAATTTCTTTTATTCTACTAACAATAATGAAACCAAAATGGAAGAAAGTGAAAACATTCATCCATTAAAAATAGCAAGAATTTAAAGTTGTAGAGAGATACTTTGAAGTGTTTATTTATGGGTTTACAATCATGTAACAAACAAAAGAGTTCATTCCTTGGAATAACTCGCGGATGAAGAAATGCTTTGAGTCTGTGAGGTTGTATTTGAAGATATTTTTTCGAAGAAAACTAAGCTTTGATCGTCGCCTTCTTCAACAATGACTTGAAGAGCCCGTGGAACCGGAGACTGTTCCACGTCTATAACCCCTTCAAGGACCTGAACCACTTGACCCATTGTAGGTCTATGTCCTTCCCAGTCTTGTATGCACCAGCAAGCCACCCTACAAACTCTCATCACCTCCTCAGGTTCGGCACTTTCCCTATCCAGTCTAGCATCCAATAGACTCATAATATCTCCCCCTTCTACGGCCAAATTGGCAGCCAAAATGGGGAAGTACTTCATTCTCCCATCTCCAAAGTTCCTTCGTCCTGATATCAACTCGAATAGCATCAGCCCGTAGCTATAAACATCCGCTTTTGCCGTTATAGCTACTCCCGATATCCATTCCGGAGCAAGATACCCTATTGTACCTCTCATACTCGTCAGCACCCGGCTGAAATCTCGACCCATGAGCTTCGCCAGGCCGAAATCTGCCACCTTGGGACAGAACCCGGAATCTAGAAGGATGTTTTCGGGTTTTATATCGCAGTGGACGATGCAGTCTCGACACTTCTCGTGTAGGTAAGCCAAGCCCCGAGCTATTCCAATGGCAATTTGGTACCTGGTTTTCCAGTCCAAAATAGATTTTGAATCGTTTTGACGGAAAAGAATTGAATCCAGAGAGCCGTTTTGCATGTACTCATAAACGAGCAACTTCTTGTTTCCTTGGGAGCAGAACCCGCGAAGACGGACAAGGTTAACATGTTGAACGTTCCCAATCGTGCTCACTTCCGTCCGGAACTGCTTCTCTCCTTGGCTGATACTATCGAGCCTCTTAACCGCGATCAACGTTGAATCAGGCAACGTCCCTTTGAAAACAGAGCCAAACCCACCACCTCCTAGTTTCTCCGAGAAGTTTTTGGTGGCCTGTTGCAAGTCCCGGTACATGAAAGAAACCAAATAACCTTCCACATCCGACCTCTTTTTCCTCCTCAATATAACGAAGATAAAGATGCCCAAGACAATTACAGCACCAACCGAACCTATAACGACACCGATAGTCTTTTCGGGGTGGCTACTCTTGCTACTAGCAACTTCTTCAAATTCTTCAGCAGCAAGTCTGATGTAAATACTCCTGCCATTACCATCGTTTCCAGCGAGTTGTTTTAGATTCCACAACTCTCCATTCCAAACCGAACATAAGTTGTTGTCGTAAGAATATGCAGAGCACGAGCAGTCATTAAGGCAGGAAGAAGCACATGTCTTAATATCCCTTTGGTCGGGGAGAGACTTTGGATTCCCAGGAAATCTCATGTTGGTGAACAGCTTGAACCCGTCTTGACGTTTATTATTATTATTATTAATATTTCCGCATTTCAAATCGAACTTCCTAACACAGCCACCTGAAAATTCATTGAGATCCCAATCATCCTGTGACTTGGGATTGAACCCCTCCAAGCAATTGCAAAATTTCTGTGTGATCTGATTGCAGGCTCCATTTCCTCCACATATAGCATAAACATCACACTGTGATGTTGGCTGATTCATGATTATATTCCATCCAGCACCATCCACCCAAGTCGCGACCCTGATTTGTCCAGTTACATCCATAAATGCTCGACCAATGGTTTTAGGATCATACATGTAATACATAAAGTAACTCTCGTTCTCATTGTTCACATAGCTGAAGTTGAATTGGAAGCCGAGCCTCATCTCGGGCACCAAGCTGAAGTACTGACCATTCCATGGGCCACTAGTCCAGTACTGCTCGGATCCATTCCGCCGAAGTAGATATTGATTGTTAATTCCATCAAGTTCTAACGAAAATAACCCAGTTGAAGGATCCTCAGAGTTTTTCCAGGAAATGAGGATCTCGCGCGTTTGAGTGCGTTTGTTATATGAAATTTTGCACCAGGCAACAAGTTTTGGGTTGGGTAATCAAAGCTCTGCCAAATTGTGGACTTTGAGACGTCTTTTAGAACCAGATTGCCATCATCACCTAGGGTCGCTTCAATCGGAGATGATGATGATGAGATGTTGGTGGACCAGATGGGTGTTTGAGATTCGTTGAAAATGGCCAAATTGTTGTTTAAGATTCTGAGTTGAGATGAATACCTATCGGAGATGGGTTTATCTCTGTTAGCTACCCAAACCACAGTTTGATTAGCTGCAGGGAGATTGTTATACCATATTCCTATGTAGTTTTTGTTGGAATCTTTACTTGGTCTGAAGAAGCCAAGTGCGAAGATCCCACCTGCTGAAACAATGGTTTGATCTCCGGAAAGTGTTTGATTTGCAGAGATGGTGTTAGCAGCAGCTCCATGAGAAAGCCCATGTTGGCTACAGAAGAAGCAAAGGAGGACAAAGAAAAAGACACTAATGCTGTTCTTCATGATGAACAAATACTATGAGAGATGATCAGAGAAAGAGAGAAGAAGAAGAAGAATTGAGATCTTTCAATTAATCTGTTTTTCATGAAACTTAATTTATAGTGCTCTTGGCGGGTTTTTTACTTAAATGCACGTCAACAAGACTTATGAATTGACCATCTTTATTTGAATAAATTATTATTTAAATATATTAATATATAACACGTTAAGTTTACATTTGTATTGGGCATAATTTCTAAGATACAATCAAATATTTTACGTGTAATGGGGTTGAAAAGTGTGAGAAAATAAAAGACATATTTATTAAAGATTAAAATTAAACTGTAAAAATTAAATTTCTCTCTCAAATTTTTTCTCTTCAAATATATAAAGATTTCTATCTTTTAATTTTACAAAATTTCACCTATTATAAATAGTTATTTTATAATAATAAATTCATATTCAACCACTCAAAAAAATGTCAAATTAAAGCCAAACACGAAATCAAAAATTCAATTACTCAGTTTTTTTTAGGCAGTAACGAAGGAAAGCCTCAAAGAGACAAATTTAAAGAGACATCTTCAAAATTTGGATACAGTCGACAAACAATCTGGTAGTGGCAAGGTAACAGCTAGAAACATGTATGCCCATAAATGTAATCATTAAAAAAAGGAAAATAGTTACAACAATCAAATTTGATAGTGCAAAATTACAAGACATTGATTTAACAATAGAGAAACATTGTTAAGGAAATGAAGGTTAGAGCAACTCCAACCGGCAACGCATAACCTATGCCCTTTTCTCCTCCAAACTACCGGCAAAAAAATACCCATTATACGAATCTGTCTTCTCTTCGGTTCATTATCACTATTTTGGTCATTTTTTAAAAATGTATACTTTTTTTAATAATTTTTAATATTTTTACATGTAAATTAATCATTTAACTTATATTTTTTACTTTTAAAATAAAAAAATTATAATATTTTTTAAATGTATAATTAAAACATTAAACTTATTATACTTAAATTTATCTAATTTATTTTATATTTATATGTATCAAGTGTTTTTTTTATTAATAATGTTTGTTTTTATATAATATGTTTGTTTATTTAAATGTATTATTAAATTATTTTATTTATTATGAATTATTAATATATAATTAATTTTATTTTAATTTTATTAAATGAATAAGAAAAGATTGGAGTTAAATAGGTAAAGTTGATAAATATATAGATAATATTAATAAGGTTAGAAAGTTAGTGTAAGAAATGAATATTTTAAAAATATTCTTTTGAGTTTGAAAATGAGTTTTTGGGTTAGAGATAGTCTTAATAATCTTTATTAGGAGGTGGTTTAAAAAGAAACTGATCAGGCTCATTCAAATGAAATAAAACCATCATTAATATATGCAAACAGGTCTTAATTAGTTGAGTACTCACAGAATGTAATCAAATTAAAGAGCATAGAGAATATCATTCATATCAATGAAAAATAATTCAATCTTATATAAACAAATCAGATATTATTTGTGTCCAAGTGAGCCTTAGGAGTTGTCAAAACAAAAGGTTCATAACTAAAGTTATGTTCCTTTGTGCAGTGGCAAATTCCATATATGCATTAAATGGTGAGTGTTTATTTGATGACCTTTTACACATACAATTCCAGCAAAAAGAAAATCAAAGACAGGGAAACATGTACTTTAAAGATAAAAGTTTTGGATTCAATCACAAGACAGATCACGAAGGATTGTTTTATCCATCATCAGATAACATAAATTACACTCTAGAAGTTTCATTTGTACTCTAATGAGTCTCCTAAATTCAGTAAAACATCGATTAATTAATAAATTTTTGTAGTCCTAGTTCGGGACCATTCAGATAAATTAATAATTCGTTAAATTTGTAAGATAATATATTTTTATTAATGCATATAACTTATAAGACCCATATAATATATAAATTAATAATTTCATATTACATGAAAATTATAGATATTTATTCTAAGACGTACTTTTATAATAAGACTCTAATGTAATTTGATTCCTTTTGAAATTGATGTCTTCTTGTATTCTTAATTCATCATGGAGCTATGGCATACTATGTTTATATTATAATTGTTATATAGGAAATAATGATCCATCAACCTACACAATTGATTAGATACTTATAACATTTAAAACAACATTTAATGAACTATCATATCTTATTCTCAATAACATGTTTCAAAGTTTACAAGTTTGTGTGATGAAAATCATCACAACAAAGGGCCATAACTACTGCAAGCCTTTATAAAAAAAAAAAACATTCCCAACCACCTAGGTCAGGGATGCTTCCACATAGCCTAGAAGTGGATCTACGTATGGACTATTTGATGGAAACCTGGAAAGCCTATAAAAAAAAACATTCCCAACTTAGGTCAGGGATGCTTCCACATGACCTAGAAGTGGATCTACGTATGGACTATATTTGATGGAAGCAAATGAGATAGATGGACTGGAAGATCTTATCACATGAGAATCATCAAACAAAGCTACCACCTGGTTCTCTGGGCTTACCAGTGGTGGGGCAAAGCCTGAATCTCCTGTGGGGGATGAGATCAAACACCGCCGACAAATGAGTTTCCAACAGAGTAAACAAGTATGGTGCCGTCTCCAAGCTAAGCCTGTTTGGAAAACCGACTGTCTTTATCCAAGGCCAGGCAGCAAACAAGTTCTTATTTAGCGGCAACAATGATCAGTTGGGTAACAATGATTACTTGGGAAGATCTAGGGAAGATGAAATATACATGGAAAGTAGTTTTAGAAACTATGAGATTGATTCCTCCATTCTTTGGAGGGTTTAGGAGAGCCCCTAAAAGGTATATATTGAGTATGAAGGTTTCCTAATTCCCAAAGGATGGCAAGTAAATGTGCATGATTCTTCAATAAATACTGTGTAATCTTATATGGTTGGTTGCAAAAGAAATTAATATACTTCTTTCAATGGCACTTTTATAATGCAGGTTTTATGGGTATCAAGCATGACTCATATGGACAATAACATATTCCCAGATGCGTCCAAGTTTGATCCATCAAGATTTGATAACCAAGGAAGCATTCCACCTTATTGCTACATTCCCTTTGGAGTTGGGCCTACGAGTTTGCTAAAGTTGAGATTCTGGTCACAATACATTACATTGTCACCCGGTTCAAATGGAAGTTATGCTGCGTCGACGATAATTTCTTTGGACGTGATCCATTGCCAATGCCTACTCAAGGACTTCCCATTCAAATTGTTTCTAGGGAGGAGAAGTAAACCATTAACACTAGATGGCTTCTCTATGGCTAGCAATCAAAATTGTATTTTATAATCAGATGTACTATGCTAATATAAGAATACCAAAAGAAACAAAAAAAATTTCAACTATTCAAGGAAATATGTTCATGTCTAGCACAACAACTTGGTTCTTTCATAATTTCTCACTTCAATTTGGTGTTTTCAACAAGAAATGAACCAAAGATGTCAAGGGTAATATTCAGAATTGGTGTAAGGTGATTGTCATTGAACTACTAATACTAGAAGACTGAAAATAATGTGTTAAAGTTGAGAATTAATTCAGAAAAGTTAAATTAAAACCTAACTAGTTTGAATCTCTTGCTCAAAACGATGAATGAGACAAATAAAAAATTATATATACATGACATGAACCTTAAATATTAAACCCTAAATCATAAACTTTAAACCTTAAACTTTAAAAAATTATATAAATAATATTTTATTTTAATATACAATTTTCTCTTTCCTTTCTCCACTCTCCATTCTCTCCTCTAAGATAGCAAATAAGAGAGGACAGCAAAAATTAATGACCCCATGAAAAAATAAAAATAAATGATAATAATAAATAAATTGTGTATTGACTAAACATCAAACAAACAATTTCAATATATAAGTGTAAGGGTAGTATACACATTCAAATGATCTCAATAGATAATTAATTATAATGGAAAGAAATGTCAATATTTTTTTTAAAACATATATAATCATAATGGAACAAATTGCTTCAATAATATTTGATTTAATTTATTAATTATCCTCTTATTATTCTAAAACAATATAATATTTATTTTAAATTAACTTTTATATTTTATCAAAACTTTACTATACTAATTTACATATTTTAATATTTGAGTTATTCATTCTTTATTTACTACTCTCAAATATATATAAATAAAGAGAAATGATTAGGTGAAAGAATTTGGTGAGAGAATTTGGTAAGTGAATGACTTAACCTAATCTTATTTGATGAAAAATCAAATAATTTCTCTCTTTTCTCTCTTTCCTCCCACTTTTACATTTTCCAACCAATAAAGGTGATGATGAGTCATTCCCTCACCAAATTCTCTCTCTATCACTCCTCATAAATAAATAAATAAGTTAATTAACAAAAATATATAAATATATATTTACAAATTAATAGATAAAGATAGAAGAATTATTAATAAAAAAAATATTAATAGAGAGAAGAGAGAAATAAACTTTAAAATTTTATTTTTAGTTAAAATATCTTACTCGTCTTTCCATATTATTTTTTACAATAATAAAAATATACAAATAAATTAAATATATAATTATAATATTTACTATATATAAAAAAAATATAATGTATAAACAAATATTAATATATTTAAGAAAAATATACATTAATTAATTTATAATATATTTATTTATTAAATAATTAATAATATTATATTTTTGAAAAATTTAGAACCTTACAAAATGGACCAGTACTCTTCAATTGCATAAGTTATCTTATATCTTCCAGATATGTCAGTATGATTCTTGTTTCTTTGCTTCTACCATTATTTGATGATGGATTCTTGTTTCTTTGCTCTACCATTATTTGATGATGGCTCAATCCAGATTTTATATTAAAATTTCAATCATGATCCATTTTAATATTTATTTTGATATTATTTTTTTTTAAAAAAAAGGTTAATTTAATATTTAACACATAATTTATTAAATAATATTTGTATACAAAATAATTTAAATATATGTATTTAACCGCATTAACTTAGTGCCTAACATTCCCTCTTCTTAGTCAATATTTTCAGCTTTGAAGTCTCCTCTACAAACTATTCCTGGCATTTCTTAAGCTTGACTTTAGTGCCATTTTCTAGATGATATTGATAGCTCATACTTTTTTTTTGGAAATTTGTCCATGAAAAATGATGATAGATCACACTTAATTTTGTCATTCAATATTAAGATTTAGTTTTTTTTATTCATATGAAATCCTAACATGTATGTTAAATTATTTTATTTAAAAATAATATTAATATTTGATAGGTATAAGAAAATTACTGATATTTTTGAAAGAGGATTGATAAACTAAATGAAATATTCAACGAAAGTAGGTCCACGAATTCGAGGTGGCCTGTCAGGTGTCCCCACGTCCCAAAAGCGCTCATTTCGGGTCCCAAAACCACTCATTTCGGAAAGGAAAAAAATCCCGAAATGACCGTTTCGAGTTTCGAAACCTGAAATTAATTACCGTTTCGAGACATTTAAAAAAAAAATCTCTCTCCTACCCACGTGTAATGCCACATTGATTCGTGAACTTACTTTCATTGAATATTTCGTTGAGTTTATCATTTTTCTTTTTGAAATATCAAAAATACTGGAAAAAAATGTATAGTACTGAAATTTATCGATACCGAAAAAAGTATGAGATTTTCAAAATTTGGATACATATGTGTATTTACCAAAATAATATTTATAAATTAATATATATATATATATATAATACTTATAAATAATTAAATTTTAATTTTAAGAATTAGATTCACGCATCATTATTATTTTTTCAACAAAATCAAACATTTCTCAACGAATTAACTAATTTATTATTTATTATTGAATATATTGATTAATTATTGCTTACTTAATTATTGTATTTTAAATAATCGAGTAAATTAAATAGTTAATGACATATTTGATCATCGGTCTAATTAAATTTGTTAAAAAAAACTAGTTGATTCTATCTGAGAGTTAATTATTTTTCTCGATGATTTATGAGCTCAATAACTTATATATTGAGTATCGTTTTTTCTTATTTTATTTTTATTTTTTTCTTTTAGTGTAATATTTTATCGTTGTGCTTAAACAAATTTTTTTTAAAATATAAATAGACCTTTTTAAAAAAATATTCTCTAAACATATTTAATGTTAATTTAAATTATACCAACCTAATTTTTAGAAAAATATAATTAAATTTTAATATTATTCGGTATGAAAGGTATAATATCGATATTGTATTGAAATCGCAATATATCCTGGCTAGGACAGGCTAGGACGTACAACCCATTTACTAAAACAATGAGATGTTTAATAAAAGTTTATTATTTTTTAAAACATAAAATATTGTAGCATAGTAGTTCAAGATTAAAACTTAGTATTTTATTTTGTTATGGGTTTTAATCTCATCAAAAACTAAAAAAAATTATCAAATTTTTAAACTAGACTTAGGACAACAAAAAGAAATCCACAATTTTTCTCTGTGGGGCTGGGGCAGCCCAAAACTCGGGGTCGTCTCTGATTGTCTCATACCGAAATTTCTGTATAACAAAATAATCGTAAGGTAACGGTATTATTTTTCATATACCGAAACTTTCGATACGTATACTAATAAAAAAAAATTATCACACTAGTATGATGACAAATAAATGTATTTTTATTAATTATTAGATTTCAAATAAAATTTTAATAAAATTTTATAATAGCTCATTTGAAAACAAATTAAAAGCTAAATATCAATATGCAAGATATAAGTTTAGATTACTTAATAATATATAACTTAATTAGATATATATATTTTTAATTTTGTTGATTATACAAAACTAAATTAAGTTTTGAAAGTGGTTTTAAATGTAACCCAAGTAGTCTTTGAGAATTTCGAGAAGGAAAGCACAAAGAGTTCGGCTATGAACCCTGATTAGATGTGAAATGGTTAAGTGGGAACACTTCATGAGCTCCTTATTCAACTTGTCTTCAAACATGGACCAACTAGTTTAACAAGTCCAAGTCAACAACTTGGTAAACGGGTAATTACAAAATCCCATATTGTAATATTTAATTTATGATTTGATTGAATAATAAAAAAAATAGCACTTATAATTTTGGATAGTGGGAGTGAATAGTGATAATTTTTTACTACATGTTTAAATTTAGCACTAATATAAATATCCCTATTCTCTACTCAACATTGAACCATTCAAACTAGCTACCATAGTCATGAAGCTGATAATAACACTTGTCCTTCTTTTGATCGGGACTCTCACCGGTCTTTCCTCGGCTCAAAACTGCGGTTGTGCCGCCGGCCTTTGCTGCAGCCAATATGGCTATTGTGGAACCACCAACGACTATTGTGGTCCTGGCTGTCGTGCCGGTCCCTGTTCAGGGGGTGGAGGCGGCAGTGACCCCTCTTCCATTGTGACTCAAGCCTTTTTCGACAGCATAATAAATCAAGCTTCCTCGAGCTGCCCTGGCAAGAGGTTTTACACGAGATCCGCGTTCCTCAACGCGGTAGGCTCTGTTAGGTTCCCTGCGGGGTCAGGGGACGACGCTAAGCGAGAAATCGCTGCTTTCTTCGCTCATGTCACGCACGAGACAGGACGTAAGAAAAACATGCATGATTAATAATTAAAATGTTAAATAATAGTTACTAAGTTGAATTTGTTTATGTAGATTTTTGCTACATTGAAGAGATAAATGGGGCGACTAGAGACTATTGTGACAGAACCAACCGACAATATCCATGCAACCCTAACAAAAAGTACTTCGGTCGAGGACCTCTTCAACTATCATGGAACTACAACTATGGTGCAGCTGGGCAAAGCTTGGGGTTCGACGGAGTAAATAATCCAGAGATAGTTGCGAATGACCCGGTTGTGTCCTTTAAGGCGTCCCTTTGGTTTTGGACCACCAATGTTCAGTCTCGTTTTAGATCATCGGGGTTCGGGGACTCAATCCGAGCCATAAATGGCGGGGAATGTAATGGGAGGAAGCCTAATCTAGTTGCTGCCCGAGTTCGATACTACACAGATTATTGTAACAGATTTGGTGTTTCGCCCGGCAACAATCTCAGTTGCTAAAAATGTTGGTTTTTATTAATAATAATTGGTAAAAACGCATGAACTCTTGTTGAAGTTCTTGTTTTATGAATAATGTACAATAAGTGAATTATTGGCTTATAGCCCCCACCTGATGTCGGCCTCACTTGAAGCAATAAAATATTAGTCACGGCTTCCTTTCACTATTATTTACATTAATTTTACAAAAAAATAAAAATAATAATCTTTGTATTTTATTATAAAAATTAAGTTTAGTTTTAAAATAAAAAAATATATATATTTATGAATTCAGAGTTCTTGTATTAAAGAATTTT
Organism: Impatiens glandulifera; assembly: GCF_907164915.1. NCBI lineage: Eukaryota > Viridiplantae > Streptophyta > Magnoliopsida > Ericales > Balsaminaceae > Impatiens > Impatiens glandulifera. Next base: position 45,329,882 of record NC_061866.1, on the reverse strand, counting down.
CAAATGAGATTATTACAGGAACAAAATATTAATGAAATTTAAACAGTTATATATTTATTTGATTTTAGAAAGGTAATTAATTAAAATGAATGTTACAAACACTCCGTACAAAACATTCCATACAAAATGAATGCTAGAAAGCAACCTGGAAAATGACTACCAACTAAATCACTAAACATTAATTTTGTAACAATATTTTAGAGTTTGATGTCTTCATTTGTTTTTAGATTATGTCCTTTTTCACCTCTAGTTATCTATTTGTAATGTCACTTCTATTTATCTATCTATGTTTGCCAAATATTAACTCATTTGAAATTTTCACTACCTTATAATGGCTTGACAAATGACAATTATTTGTGTCATTTGGGACCTCAGCCTCAACATAACCCCAACCTCAATATTAGTCTGAGTTTCAACCACATGAGATCTTGCCGTCGTCCTAGCAAGGTGTTTTCCTCATTTTGCTTTTAAATCTCAATAAAACAGAACAAATTCGGTTATAGATTCAAGCGACATCACAACTTCTTGATGCGACGGACTTACGTTTTCAATCCACCTCTTCAATGAAAAAAATAATATAATAAAGTTATTTTTATTTTTTACTACCAAATCATGTTAAAAAATGGAAAAACTTACCAAATAAAGCAACTAGTCTTTGGCGAGAAAAATCATCTCAAATTCCTACAAAATTTCCAACTCTTAGAACAAATGTATAGTTTGTTTGGTATTTCACCGGTTACTAAGATGATAACATACGTATATAGTATACGTATAGTAGGATACTTTCGCCCGCCTTAGCTATCCCTAATTTTCTTCTCATGATGAAATTCAATAACAATTGTTAAACTCTTAACACACATATAAAAGATGATTTTTAAAATTTCTCTGCGGTAAGGTTCTCCGCAACAAATCTCATAAACAGGAATTCAGTCGATGCGGCAAGGTTATTCTTAGCTGGTTTTGCGTACTCCATTCTCTACGGCCAGCCTGATCCATAAATTATAGTTACTGTGTGAAGAAAATAAATGAGAAAACTAAATAAATACTAAATCGATCAGAATGAATTAGATTGAAAAAATTAGGGAATTAGAGATTCATGTCACCTTACTATATAAAAAAATATATATACTTTTTTTTGGGAGTTTTAAACAAACTTGGCCTTATAAATTTCAATTGTCTCTGTTATGATGTTTGAGAACACCTTATTTGTTACATGTTTAGATGCTTTAATTGTAATTTTATAAATAAACATTATCTTAACTTGTACTTATTTGAATTTAATTTTTTGTGTGCGATTTTTGTAATATTAACAACAAACAAAATGTCTCATTCTTTATTTAGAAAAATATAAGTTAAAAAAATATGAGTCTATCTCACCAGTATTATTGTACAAGCATCATTGACATGTCAAAAGACATTCATGATGAGTCAACAAGTCAACAAAACAACATTTTCAATTTCATGGAATTTGGAAAGTAGCCTCATTGTTATGCAAATAAGTCAATTTATAGCATAATAATAATAATAATATCAGTCAATTTTATCAAATAAAAATCAAACCACACTAAGTCACGAATGATCACATAATGAATTGAAGTATTATATATTCTTAACAAAAAAAAAAAAAACAAGTATAATACGCAAATTGAAACAAACTGCAATAATAAAGTAACACTAGTAAAAAAAGGACCTTTACCAACGGTTTTTCCCGAAGGTTTTGTAAACCTCTCCTAAATACTCCCGAGAGGAACAAATCCTTCGAGATTAAAAATAGATTCCGAGTGGGGTGTAAAACCTTCGGGTTTATTTATTATTACCGAAAGTTCTACAAAGAACTTTCGGTTTTTACCTTCCCAAAAAATCCAAAAAAATTCTAAGTGTTGGATGTGGGTTAATTGCGAAGGTTTTTGTAAAAACCTTCGGTTTTGAAATCCCTTGGTTTTTTAATTACGAAGATTATTCAAAGAACCTTCGGTTTGACTTTTTTGAAAATTTCATTTCCGAAAGTTTTACAAAGAACCTTCGGTTTTGCTCAATAAAAAAAATTCTAAATTTTGAAATGGTTTTTTCCGAAGGGTCTTTAATAAACCCTCGGTTTTGACTAATATCAAAACCGAAAGTTTTTTGAAAACCTTCGGCATCAACCTCTATAAATACAAACCCTAACCCTTCTCTTTTTCATTCCACTCATTTCTCCTTTCTCTCTCTTCTGCCGCCGCCTGCCTCCTCCAAGCCGCGGGTTCTTCTCCTCTCTTCAGGTAATTTGTTTCATTTGGTTTTTTTTGTTTTGTTTATTATAAGATTTAAATTTGTTAAGTTTATATATGTATATATATTATAGATCTAGATTTATGTTAGTTTACGTTATTTTGTTTGATTAATATATATATACATATATCTGAAATGCATTTAGGATATGGGTGATTCGACATGGAAGAGACTTCGGCGTACACCAGAGAAACTGCATCCGTGTTACCAGAATCTGATAGCACAATCAGAAATTGCGGCACGTGAGGAAGAGGTAAGAAAGATGACGCTGGAAATGGAACAAATCCGATTAAGGGATGCGGAAAGAGGTCGTCTGCTCAGTGAAATCAAAGCGGACCGGGCCGAAATGTCTCAGAGATTAGAGAATCTCGAACAGGAACTTGTATTGTTGAGGAGTCGACTTAATCAACCACCCCCTCCTTCCACCCCATCTAATAATTAATTTGTAGATTTATTATGGATTTATTATGGGTTTATGACAATTAATATTTTTATGCGTTATGTTTTAATATTTATGAATTATTGTTATTATGTTTGGTTTGGTTTGGTTTAATATGTTGTTAAATAATTATGTTTGGTTGACTTTTCAACTTTTTTTAAAAAAAAAACGCATCGCTAAAACCGAAAGTTTATTTGAAAACCTTCGGTTTTGACCCATTTTTTAAAAAATCTTTGGGTAAAAACCGAAGGTTTTCAAATAAACCTTCGGTTTTGACCGCTGTTTAAAAAAATGGGGAAAGGTAAAAACCGAAGGTTTTCAAATAAACCTTCGGTTTTACCCATGTTTGAAAATATCTGATTTTTTTTCTAAGTATGGGGAAGGGTAAAAACCGAAGGTTTTCAAATAAACCTTCGGTTTTACCCATGTTTGAAAAAATCTAATTTTTTTTCTAAGTATGGGGAAGGGTAAAAACCGAAGGTTTTCAAATAAACCTTCGGTTTTACCCATGTTTGAAAAAATCTAATTTTTTTCTAAGTATGGGGAAGTGTATAAACCGAAGGTTTTCAAATAAACCTTCGGTTTTCAAATAAACCTTCGGTTTTACCCATGTTTGAAAAAATCTAATTTTTTTCTAAGTATGGGGAAGTGTATAAACCGAAGGTTTTCAAATAAACCTTCGGTTTTACCCATGTTTGAAAAAATCTAATTTTTTTCTAAGTATGGGGAAGGGTAAAAACCGAAGGTTTTCAAATAAACCTTCGGTTTTACCCATGTTTGAAAAAATCTAATTTTTTTTCTAAGTATGGGGAAGGGTAAAAACCGAAGGTTTTCAAATAAACCTTCGGTTTTTATCCTTCCCATACTTAGAAAAAAATTAGATTTTTAAACAAGGGTAATAACCGAAGGTTTTCATGTAAACCTTCGGTTTTAACAATTCCCAAAAAACTTCTGATCAAGGTCAAGACCGAGGGGTATATTTAAAACCTTCGCAAATACACATCAAAACCGAAAGTTAATTTTATAACTTTCGGTTTTAACACTAACTAGTTTGTTAAATTATTTTGTTTTTAACCCACTAATCTTAACTTCTAGCTAATATAATCAATTTTGTGTTGAATATTAAAAATTAATATTGTGTTTCATGTTCAAATATTTATGATTGTGTTTGATTATTATAGAGAAGTCTATATGAATGTTCATGTTTGATTATCTTATGAATGTATGTAATGTTTGATCATATGGATTGTGCAATATTTTAAGACATCAAATGTGTTAAATTAATGTTGTTAAAGGTCATTAGAAGGTGAAAAACCAAAAAATTTAACAATTTGTCAAGTGCCAATTCCGAAAGTTATATAATTAACTTTCGGAAATAACCATCAAAACCGAAAGTTTTATATAAACTTTCGGTTTTTACATTTCTCAAGAACGAGGGTTTTATATAAACCCTTCGGTTTTGATGCATATTTCTGAGAGTTAATTATATAACTTTCGGAATTATCATTTCACAAAATTGTTAAATTAATTGGTTTTCTACCTTCCAATCTAGACTCCTAAGTAATATAATCAAGTGTGTGTTTTAATTTAAAAATTTAGATTGTCTTTAATGTTAAAATGTTTATGAATGTGTTTGATTATATATAGAAGTGTATATATATGAATGTTTATGTTTGATTATCCTACGTATTTGTGTAATGTTTGATCATATGGATTGGGAAATGTTTTAAGGATATCAAATGTGTTAAATTAATGTTGTTCGACGTTATTAGAAAGTGAGAAACCAAATAATTTAATAATTTGTGATGTTGTAAAACCGAGAGTTTAATATATAACTTTCGGAAATATGCATATAAAACGAGGGATTTACCAAGAACTCTCGGTTTTTATAAAATATAAAACCGAGAGTTTAATATACAACTCTCGGTTTTGGGCAATTAAATTTAAATATAAAAAATAAAAATCGAGAGTTTAATATACAACTCTCGGTTTTGGGCATTTAAATTTAATTATAAATAACAAAAAAACAAATATAAAACCGAGAGTTTTAGTATAAACTCTCGAAATTCAACAATCAAAACCCGAGAGTTTTCAATTAACTCTCGGAATTTGATTGAATAAAAACCGAGAGGTTTGGTATAACTCCCGGGAATCATGTTTTAAATTAAAAAAACCCTTCTTTTCTTCCCCGTTTCCTTTTCTCTCTCCCCGCTCTCATCTCCCCGCTTCTTCCTCCACGCCGTCCCTCCCGCGCCGCCGCTTGAAGACCATCTATTCCGCGCCGATTGAAGACCTCCGAAGACGAAGACGACGAGGATCCCGCGGCTTGAAGACCGATTGAAGACCGCCGTTGCCGCTGTTCGAAGACCGCCGCTCTCCGCCGCACTTTGAAGACCGCCGCTTTCCGCCGCCCTTTGAAGACCGCCGCCGGAGACTACCGCTATTAGAAGGTTAGTTATTGAAGTTATATATATATATATATTAGTTTCGATTTAGGTTAGATTGGATTTTAGGTTAGATTAGTTAGATTTTAGGATTGAATCTATTAGATTTTAGATTAGGTCAGATTGGATTTGAGTTAAATTAATTTAATTGAAATTATGTTAGATATTTGATTTAGAATTGGATTTGGATTGAATTTAGAATTTGATTTTTTGGGAATTTGTTACAATTGGAATGAAATTAGAATTGAATTGGATTTGATTGGAATTGGTATGAATTGGATTGAATTTAGAATTGAATTGGATTTGATTTTAGAAATTTGTATGTTTTGGATTGAATTTAGAATTGGATTTTTTGTGAATTTGTATGAATTGGATTATGTTAGATTATGTTTGGTTGATTTTTGTTGGATTTTAGGTTTGATTTAGGTTAATTTAATGAATATTTGGTTAGGTTGATTTATGTTTGGTTGATTTTTGTTGGATTTTTGTTGGATTTAGGTTGATGAATGTTGAATTTTAGATTTGATTTAGGTTAATTTAATGAATATTTGGTTAGGTTGATTTATGTTAGATTATGTTTGGTTGATTTTTGTTGGATTTTAGGTTTGATTTAGGTTGATGAATGTTGGATTTTAGGTTTGATTTAGGTTAATTTAATGAATATTTGGTTAGGTTGATTTATGTTTGGTTGATTTTTGTTGGATTTTTGTTGGATTTTAGGTTTGATTTAGGTTAATTTAATGAATATTTGGTTAGGTTAGATTAGGTTTGATTTAGGTTGATGAATGTTTGGTTGATTTTTGTTGGATTTTTGTTGGATTTTTGTTGGATTTTAGGTTTGATTTAGGTTAATTTAATGAATATTTGGTTAGGTTAGATTAGGTTTGATTTTAGGTTAATTTAATGAATATTTGGTTATGTTGATTTATGTTAGGTTTTATTATTGTTTGTTTAGGTGGAATTTTGGTTGGATAATGTTAGATTAGGTGGAATTTTAGTTGATTATGTTGATTTATGTAGAGATTATGTTACAATTATGTAAGCATAATTAATTTAGACAAATTTAAGTAAATAATTAAGGGTTTTTTTTCCATTTTATTAGAAAGATGGAAGTACCCGATAAAAGCTGGATGACCTTACGTCGAGATCATCCAGATTACGAGGAAGGTGTTGACAAATTCCTCGAGTTTGCTGTTAGGAGTACATTCCGACAAAAAGTGAAATATCGCAACCATTTCTTTACGGAGAAATTTAAGGTACGGTTTCATAATTCAAATAAAATATGATATTAGTTATTCTAACTTCAATTTTTTTATTTGAATTTCAGAAAAATAGTAGCACAAATATAGCTAACAGAAAGCAGCTGAAATTCCCGCATCATACGGGAAGTAGACCGTTTGCTCAAATTGAAGAAGAGTTGGTAAGATTGTTATGAGTTATATAATAACTTAATATAAAGATTTTTATGAGTTATATAATTTTTTTTTCAACAGACGATTGAAATGGGACGGGCTCCATCTGTCGTTGAAGTGTTCAAGAGGACCCGTGTTGGGTTTTGCAACAGCAAAACTATGGATCTTCTTAGAAATCAAAACCTGTAGCAAATCAGATTCCAAATCGTCTATGACGATAATCAGATTACCAAGAACTGAAATAGCACAAAGCAATAAACGACAATACAATATACGTGGTTCGGTCAAAATCGACCTACGTCCACGGGAGGGATAAATTTCACTAAATCAAACAAATGTCAATAGTAGAAACTTACATGCCCTGCTCTCAAATGAAAGAAGTGATTACACTAGGAATGATTGGACTACTCCACAATCAAAAGCTCCCCCAATCTCTCACTCTAGATCAGCCAAAGAACAAGAAGAAGAAGGAAACCAGAAAACCCTAGATCTGTAATTCACTCTCTCTCTATTTGCTCTGTTATGAGAAAAATACCCAAAAAAAGTATTTATACTCTAACCCGTTTTCTAAAAAGAAAACCCTGACCCGTTACCCGGAATTTAAAAAACTCGCCCGTAATGGCAAGGAACACCAACAATTCTCCCCCTTCCGAGCCATGGGAGAATGTTGCTATAAACATTCATCATCGTGACGTTTCTGCCAGAACCATTCCGGCTTTGGCACAACATATCTCATGCTTTCCTCTTGGCAAGCCCTTTGTCATCATATCTGACCCGTTCTCATCCGTGTGCACTTTCTCCAAGTATAACTCCTTCTTCTCGAGCACTTCACGGATCCAATGGTACCTTCTTTGGATGTGTTTTGAACGTGAATGAAAACTTGGATTCTTGCTCACATGTATAGCACTCTGTGAGTCACTAAACACCACAATCCTGTCTTGTGCAATGCCAATTTCTTTCAACAATTCTTTCATCCATCTCATTTCTTTACAACATTCAGTAATGGCAATATATTCAGCTTCTGTAGTAGACAAAGCAACACATTTCTGTAGACGAGACTGCCATGATACAGCTCCTCCTCCAAAAGTAAACAAATACCCTGAAGTTGATCTCATTGTGTCAATATCACCACTCATATCTGAATCAGAAAACCCTTCAACATGTGACTTTCCAATACCATAATACAAAGCGTATTTGGAGGTCCCTCGAAGATATCTCATTAGCCACTTAACCGCTTCCCAGTGTGTCTTACCAGGATTTGAAAGAAAATGAGTAAGTACTCCAACCGCATGAGCTATATCCGGTCTTGTACAGACCATTGCATACATCAGACTGCCTATTGCTGAAGCATATGGAACACTGCACATTTCTTGTCTTTCCTCTTTATCCTTGGGAGACATTGTCTTGTTTATTTTCAAGTGTGTAGCCAATGGACAAACAACTGGCTTTGCCTTGTCCATACAGAATCATTTTAGAATCTTCTCAATATATCTCTCTTGAGATAACCATAGCCTTTTCTTCACCCGATCACGAATGACCTACATTCCAAGAATTTGTCTTGCTTGACCCAAGTCTTTCATCTCAAAAGACTTAGCCAAATCCTTTTTCAACTTGGCAATCTTGAGTTTGTCTCTCCCAACAATCAGCATGTCATAAACATATAGGAGAAGTATAATAAAATCATTAGAAGCAAACTTTTGCACAAAGACACAGTGATCTGTAGACGTCTTCATGTACCCATGGATGGTCATGAACGACTCAAACTTAAGATACCACTGCCTTGGTGCTTGCTTCAAACCGTACAGACTTTTGACAAGTTTGCACACCTTGCTTTCCTCACCTTTCTTATTATAACCTTCAGGTTGCTCCATATAAACATCTTCATCCAAATCACCATGGAGAAATGCAGTCTTGACATCAAGTTGTTCAACCTCAAGATCCATACAAGCAGCTAGACTTAACACCACCCGGATAGAAGTCATCTTCACTACCGGTGAGAAAATCTCATCATAATCGATTCCATGCCTCTGGCCAAAACCTTTGACAACCAGCCTAGCCTTGTATCTTGTCTTGCTATCATCACCTTCTTGCTTGATCTTGTACACCCATTTATTTTGTAATACTTTTCTGTTCTCTGGTCTTTCAACTAGATCATATGTGCCATTTTTCAGCAATGACTTCATCTCTTCATCCATGGCAGCTAGCCATTCTTTCTTATGAGCATCCTCAAGAGCCTCCTTATAGCATATAGGCTCCCCACAATCAGTTAGAAGAACATACTCTGTAGCAGGATACTTAGAACTTGATCTTTTCTCCCTAGTAGACCTCCGAAGTACCTCTGTTTGTTGATTCTGTTGATTTCCATCTTCTTGTTGAACTTCAAAATCAACCTCAACATTATCACCAAGATCAGTTTCAGTATTAGTATCATTTCCATGGCCTACAGCTTGACCCTGAGTAACATCATCATCACTATCTGAGTCTGAAGCTACATGTGGCCTTATCTCCTCAACATCATGAGACAACTCAAGACCAGAAAGGTCACGTATGTAAGCATCAAGCTTTTCACCATCTTCAAAATTCTCAATAGTCTGATCTTCAAGGAATACCACATCCCGGCTTCTCAAAACCTTCTTATCAACTGGGTCATAACACCTGTATCCCCACTTTTCATCACCATACCCCAAAAATATGCATTGTCTAGTTTTTGCATCTAGCTTAGACCTCTCATCTTTTGGAACATGCACAAAAGCTCTGCAACCAAAAACACGTAAATAGTCATAATTAACATCTTTACTTGACCAGACGCTTTCTGCACACTTATTATTCAATGGCTTGGAGGGAGAACGGTTGATCATATACACTGCAGTGCTCATGGCTTCAGCCCAAAAATGCTTAGCCAACTTGGCATGGGAGAGCATACTCCTCATCCGTTCCAACATTGTTCTGTTCATCCTCTCTGCCACACCATTTTGTTGTGGAGTCTTGGGCACAGTCTGTTCATGTCGAATACCCTGCTCTTTGCAATAATCATCAAATGAGCCTATGTACTCTCCCCCATTATCTGACCGCACCCTCATCAGTTTTCTTCCTGTCTCTCTTTCAACCAGCTTGTGAAAGACTTCAAACCTTGCTGCAACCTCATCCTTGGACTTTATAGCATAAGCCCAAACCTTCCTAGATGCATCGTCTATGAAAGTTACAAAATAGGAAGCACCGCCTATGAATTTAATCTTCATAGGACCACAAACATTTGTATGGACCAATTCAAGGACATTCTTTTTTAGTTCAACTTTTGACTTACTAAAGGAGACTCTGTTCTGCTTACCCTTCAAGCAATGCTCACAATTTTCAAGATGAGCATCCTTGAGATTCAGCAACTCATTCCTCTTGATCAAAACATTCAGCCCTTTTTCACTAATGTGACCTAATCTCTTGTGCCACAACTCAGAGGATGACTCCATTAAAATAGAATATGCCGCATCATAGACAATTTTCAAAATTTTCTTGTATAAGGAACAACATTTCTTACCTCGTGCAATAACCAATGAACCCTTGCTTAGCTTCCATGCTCCACCACTGAAAACATTATGGTAGCCTCCATCATCAAGCATACCTGCTGAAATCAAATTCATTCTTAAATCAGGAACATGTCTTACATCTCTCAATGTCAGGAAGCAGCCCATGTTTGTCTCAATTTTAACATCACTAAGACCAACTATCTTGGATACACCACTGTTACCCATGCGAACCTCACCATAATCACCAGCTTTGTAGGACTGAAAGTAATCTTTGTGTGGAGTTATATGGAATGAGGCACCTGTGTCAACAATCCATGTTGTTTCATTTGAAGATGTGCTAAGACAGGAGTCTTGACAGTTAGAAGCATATGTCAGTTCACCATCTGAAGCATAAGCAGATGTATCTGCACTCTGTTCTTTCTTTTCTTTGGGCTTCACTGTACCCTTCGCTTTATCATTTTTAAATTTCCAGCACTCATTTTTCCAGTGACCCATTTTTCCACAGTAGTGGCAAGCACCATCCTTCTTTGGAGCTCTAGACTTGCTTCTAGACTTTCCCCTGCTCGAACCACTTCTATTATCTTTTGATCTTCCTCTATCAACCACCAACATATCAGACTTAGAGGGTTTATCCCTCTTTCGATTCTCCTCATCAAGTAAGGAACTGGTGACAAATGCCATGTTGACTTTACCATTTGGTGCTGAGTTGCTGAGAGTGATAATAAGTGTCTCCCAACTTGCAGGCAAAGATCCAAGGACTAAAAGTGCTTGCACCTCATCATCAAAGTTTATCTTCATACTACTCAGCTGATTCAAAATATTTTGAAATTCATTCAAGTGCTCAGCAATTGATTTATTATCAATGTACTTCAGATTCACCAGCCTTCGTACCAGTGCTGCTTTATTCCCTACTGACTTCCCAGCATAGAGAGCTTCAAGTTTGCTCCACACACCATACGCTGTAGTCTTATTCTCAACATGGTGCACAACATTTACACCAACCCGGGAACGAATAAAGCTGCAGGCCTTTCTATCTATCTTTTTCCAATCAGCCTCTTTTGTAGTCTCAGGTCTAACACCCTCATTTTCAATTGCTTCATTCAAATCATCTGAAACTAACAGATCACTGATCATCAGTTTCCATTGCCTGTAGTTTGTACCATTCAGACTCACCATATCAGGTCTAGATTTCCCCATTATTACTGCCTTAACAACTGACAAAAACACCAGCAAAGAAACCAGTTGATCTCTTCTATGAATTTCGCCAAATAATCAGTAGAGCACTCTGCTCCAATGTTAAAACAGATAACCAATTAATACTGCTCTGATACCACTGTTGGGTTTTGCAACAACAAAATATGGATCTTCTTAAAAATCAAAACCTGTAGCAAATCAGATTCCAAATCGTCTATGACGATAAACAGATTACCAAGAACTGCAATAGCACAAAGCAATAAACGACAACACAATATACGTGGTTCGGTCAAAATCGACCTACGTCCACGGGAGGGATAAGTTTCACTAAATCAAACAAATGTCAATAGTAGAAACTTACATGCCCTGCTCTCAAATGAAAGAAGTGATTACACTAGGAATGATTGGACTACTCCACAATCAAAAGCTCCCCCAATCTCTCACTCTGGATCAGCCAAAGAACAAGAAGAAGAAGGAAACCAGAAAACCCTAGATCTGTAATTTACTCTCTCTCTATTTGCTCTGTTATGAGAAAAATACCCAAAAAAAATATTTATACTCTAACCCGTTTTCTAAAAAGAAAACTCTGACCCGTTTACCCGGAATTTAAAAAACCCGCCCGTAATGGCAAGGAACACCAACAACCCGTACCCCAAAACCGACAAAAGAAAACCCAACTCCCGTCCCGGATGAACGCGTGCAAGAGAAAATTGTAAGTGAATTGAATTTAATTAAATTACTTATAACTAGTTTATAAATTATTATATAATTGACAAATTATTTCAAATTTGCAGGTTGAGATGGAGGAAGTTCTAAGTAACGAACCGGAAATATCAGACTTTGAGTTGACGGAGAGAGTATTCGGACGTCAAAAACATGGGGGAGTATTCGGTATGGGATCAGGCGTCCGACCCACACACTTTCGCCAGGATCTACGAAGTTCTAACAATTCTCAACGAGACACTGATCGATTGTTTGAGGAGAATCAAAGAATGGCGATGGAACTTGAGGAATTGAAGAAAAGGGATGAAGAAAAAACTCAAACGATTAATCAAATCCAAGCGGAAAAGGTAGAATTGATTTCAAGAATGGATAGGGAAAGTGCAAAACAGGAGAAGGAAATGTTAGAATTGAATGCAAGATTAGAGAGTTTTGAAATGTTTATGCGGCAATATCAACCACCCCCTCCCCCCACTAGCTAGTTCTAAGACGTTTCGACTATATGAATATGTTTAATGGTTTAATGTAAATCATGTTGTTGGGATGATTGATTGGAGAATTTTGGAATGATGATTTTGTTTTATGAATTGATTGGTTTGGCTGAACAGGTTTCGGTTTAGGGTTTCGGTTGAGCACAAAACAATAGGGCTATTTTGTAAATTTTTTAGAGAAAACCCGAAAGTTAAATGGAAGCTTTCGGTTTTTCTTTAAAGGGAAAAACCGAAGGATAAGCTAATAACTCTCGGTTTTCTTTAAAGGGAAAAACCGAAGGTTAAGCTAATAACTCTCGGTTTTTCTTTAAAGGGAAAAACCGAAGGTTAAGCTAATAACTCTCGGTTTTTCTTCAAAGGAAAAACCGAAGATTAAGCTAATAACTCTCGGTTTTTCTTCAAAGGAAAAACCGAAGGTTAAGCTAATAACTCTCGGTTTTTCTTCAAAGGAAAAACCGAAGGTTAAGCTAATAACTCTCGGTTTTTCTTCAAAGGAAAAACCGAAGGTTAATTCAATAACTCTCGGTTTTTCTTTCAAGGGAAAAACCTAAGGTTAATTCAATAACTCTCGGTTTTTCTTTCAAAGGAAAAACCGAAGGTTAAGCTAATAACTCTCGGTTTTTCTCATTTGAAGAAAACCCGAGAACTAGAGGATATCTTTCGGTAAACACACAATTATTTTTAACGACGGAGTCAATACCGAGGGATGGCGAAAGTTACCTTAACTCTCGGATTTTGGTCTATACCGAAAGTTATAGGGTCAAAACCGAGAGTTTTCACTCTCGATTTTGACCACTTTTTTACCAGTGTAAATATTATCTTCTTAGTCCAATTTATGTAGATAAAAATAAATACAAGTGTTAACTTTGTAATCATATTTCAGTTAATTTGTTTATATTTTATCTCAAACTCCAGACTAATCCTTGTTGGTATTATTAATAGTATCAGTAGAGTTATTTTATATAAGCAATCATAGACCTGACTCTAGCACTTGTGCTTATTATATTGTATTTGAATCTTATAATTCTAGATTTTCTTTCCAATGAAAAATTATTTGATTCTTAGCTTTCATATACTGATCAAAACTCTTTTTGACCACTATCAATACACTGAGGTAGAGTTAAAGAAACCAAACTTGAGCAGGAGAGGTCGACAAAAAAAAAACATAAAATAGATTACTCCTTCTCCCATAATAACATTTAAATCATAAATACACAAAAGTTTAAATCTGAAAATATCGGAAAGAGTGATAGCCAACAAAATTAGGTACCACTAAAAATGTGATGATTTGGAAAGAAAAAATAGAATGAATATTGTTCGATTTGCAAATTTCACAATAGTTTAATTGAGAACGATTGCAATACAAATAAATTAACTATTTTTATTTACAAATATAAAACTAGGGGTGTAAACGAGTTGAGCTGAGCTCGAACTAGCCCTGACTCGAGTTCGGCTCGACTCGTTTTTTATTGGCTCAGCTCGAGCTCGATCGAGATTTTAATATTAAGCTCGAACTCGGCTCGATCATATAACAATAGGCTCGAGTTCGGCTCGATAAGCTCGAATTTAAATATATTTAAATATTATCTTCTTATATTAAAAAAATATAAATCATCATTCATAAATCAAATCACCTGTTCATCGCAAAAATATTTCATATCCTTAATTACATATTAATAAATAAAAACAATCATAAATCAAAATATAGTTCATAAATTATAAAACTTATAGTAAAATAAAAATACTTTTATATCTTATAAACCATAATATATTGAGATTAAATATATTAAATAATATTATAATATAATTATATATTTTTTATTTTATTTTTAAAAAATTATATTTCTATAATTAAATTAATATCAATATATTTATTTCCTTATATTTCCTTATAAGTATTATATAATATATATATTTTTTAATTTATAAATATTATTCTGATATATCTTGATATACTAAAATATTGAAAATCTCATACCTTTTAGTATCAAAAAATTTGGTGTGGGTATCATAAAAAATAAGCCATAAATAGTCTTATGGATGTTTCAAATTTTGATTAAAAAAAATATAATAAAAAAAAATTATATGATTAGGCTCGAAAAAGCTCAATGAGTCATCAAACGAGTTTTACCTAAACTCGAATTCGACTCGAATCTTAAACGAGCTGGCTCGAGCTCGGCTCGAATTCGATTTTGACCGAACTCGAATCGAGCGGCTCAGCTCATTTACACCCCTACATAAAATACATGAATAATTGCAAAGATTATTGTCATATCTTAGTCTGGTTATATTTGAGTGATTTTTCACACACAAAATGATAGTTTAAGTAGAGGTGTTCAATATTTGGTTTGAACCGAATATTCGACCGAATTCGAATAAATCGAATTCGAATTTCATTTTCGGTTTTCGAATCGAATTTCAAATCAATTCAAATTCAAATACGGTTTTCGAATTAATTTTCGAGTTTGGATTTCAACTCGAAAACCAAACCTAAAATTGAATTCATTTTTTTATTATTTATTTTTCCAAACTTAAATTTAAGAAAAAGTTCAAAATAATCAAATTAGAATATTTTGAACTCAAGATTTAATAATAAAAAAAGGTAACAAAAGTATCAATGGTCTAGTGGTAGAATGGTACCCTACCACAGTATAGATCTGAGTTGAAAACCAATGAACCCTAAGTTTAAGTTCTAAAATATGAATATTAAATTTATCTAAAAAATGATTTTAGTGTCAATTGTTCTGTTTAGACAACTACAAAGTAGGAAACTGATTAAGAGAAAATATATATAACTGTAATAGAGTTTCATCCAAATATACATAAGTCCAATTGTTACATAAGTTTTGAAAGTATCAAATTCAAAAGAAACAAAAGTTCTTTTTATACATTAAAATACAAATACAAACTGTTTTTAAAATTAAAACTCTTAATACTCAATTAAACTTGAACCAATTCACCAATACACCAATAATTTAATCAAAATTGTGCCAAATATTATAAGCATTCAAATAACAAAAATATATATTAAAATTATCAAAAACTCATTTCATTTCATGGGTTACACATTCTCAATTAT
This sequence comes from Impatiens glandulifera, assembly GCF_907164915.1. NCBI lineage: Eukaryota > Viridiplantae > Streptophyta > Magnoliopsida > Ericales > Balsaminaceae > Impatiens > Impatiens glandulifera. The sequence continues at coordinate 45,314,314 of NC_061866.1, read as the reverse complement.
TTAAAAACAACACATTACATAATAGATCTACCAGACAACAGCACCTATCTCGGAGCTTACATTATGTACAGAATAAAAAACCGCACCCCTATACTACATTCTCCTCCATAACGGGCTTGTGAAGCATCCTAGTCCCCTGGAAGAACAACAGCTGATATTGTTTCCGTACTGCTCTTCCTGCGCATCATATATTAAAAAATCCAAATGATTAAAGAGAATTGAAAAATATGATTTGAATGATAGAAAAAATGAAACAAACCTCGATGTCAGACATCTCAACAAAACCAAATCTGTTTATCCAAACAGATTTGGCTTCTGTAGCAGGACCACACAAGCATTTTAACTTTCAAAGATGCTCGGAGACCTTCAATACATGAGAATAGTGCTTGAAAGTAACCCTGCAAAACACAGAATAAAATACAAATAAAAATTAAAACTTTATTTTGATCAACAATGAAATTTAGATGATTTCTTGAGAGGCTCACCAGTCTTTCGGAAGCATTGCTGGTTAGCCTATATAAACAATCATAAACATCAACTATTGTATTAGTTTTGGGCATGATTTCATCTATGGATGGAAGAAACTGTATTTTGAGAGACGGCGGCATTGGAAGGGGATTTGAGATAGGTTTCTCTTGGGACACTCCCATTTTATTATGAAACTCTACGAAACCCTAGGTATAAACGGGCCGATTCTGATTCTGAATGTTAGGAGGCCCAAATGTAAATTCAAATTTTGTAGCCCAAAATTTTAAAATAAATATAATAATTATATATTTTTATTAAAAGTATATTAAATATACAAAATAAATATATAACAATAGTAACTAATATAAAAAAAATCAAAATATATATTCAAAATATTATTATAATAAGTTATAAACAAAATACTATTCAATTCAACAAAAATACTCCTCTTTATTTTTTTTGAAAAACAACATACCTCCCATAACTTGATAGAAATTACCTTCAAATTATTAAACTCCTTAAATAATTCATCACCAACAATGTTCATTTGTGGGTTGTGTTTCAAGAATTTTTTTAATTTAGTAAAATACTTCAATAATTGATCTTCACTAATATTTTTGAATTTTACATTGAATAAAAATCTAAAGACTTTTTTATAAATAATATAATTAGGGTTAAGTGATATAAAATGTTATAATTTAAATTGATTGAAACATATATTAATGATAAAAAAATAGTATAAAAAATAATAAATAGCCTACGAAAAGAGATAGAAAATTAGTATATTATTATGTTATATATAATATGAAGAGAGAAATAAATAAAATATTATTATATAATATAGAGAAAAAAAAATATATTATAATATATAATATGGAGAGAGAAAAAGTTAACTTATTATATAAAAATAAATAAAAAATTAATATGATATTATACTAAAATAAATATTTTATAATATATAATTAATAGTATTATATATTAAAAATTTGGCCCCTAAAATGGTAGGGTGGTGGATATGGTATACCTTAAATTTTTTATAGATACCTAATAAATTACAAGTTTTGTATAAAAAAAATACATATATTTACCTTACCTTGATTTCAGTATACATTGTTTTCTATATATTTTAATTTCGTATACTTTTGATACCTAAAAACATATTAACTTAAACAAAAAAACCAATTCAACTAAGAATAAGTAAAAACCATACCTACAAAACTTTTTTTTATCAGGAACCTTGAACCTCGGTTGTGCTTCATGTAATAAGCTCACAAACCCCTTTACTTCGACAACTTTAAATGAAACTTCATAGAGAATCAAATACTCCGTCATTTTTATTTCACACATTTTCTGGTTAAAAGTATGTGGAACCAAAGAACTTTCTTACTCCATCGTCTCTCATTCGTCAAAATAGTTTGACTTTTATCACATCTACGGGCTCTACTTGTTTCACAGAGTGAACTTAACTTACACATTTTTAAAAAGTGGTTTTTTAACCCACTAGTACTTCCAAAAACGACTGAAATCTCAACTTGATAGTACTTGCATTTCCCAATTCGTTGTATTTTTCCTTCAACCAACTCTCTTGTCTTTTTTCACATTGTTCCCCAAATATACTTTTACTATGTTTAGGAGTTATATGGAGTTTTGTTTTAAAGTTGTTCTTACTCTCTTTTGAGTCGTATTTTTATTTGAGATTAACTTGAAAACATATTAAACTTTATTAGATTTGTTTTGAAAAAAAAAAATCAAACACTCTATAGTGAAATAAAATTAGTTTTATATCTTATAAAATAGAATGTCTAGAGATTGTATACTTTTGAACCTTTATTGATGTGCAATGTTCCTTCATCACCTCAAAAATTGAAACCTTTAGTATCTAAAATGCATAAAGATATTAAGTTCTTCTTCAGTTGAGGAATATGTCGAACGCCAATTAGGGTCCGTATCTTACCATCATCAGTTAGAATCTTGATAGTCCCAATACCCACAATTCTACATGCATTTCTCATGACAACGTTTCCACCATCATAATCTTCATAGGTATCGAACCATTCTTTGTTCGGACTCATATGATATGAACTAGGGGACTCATAAAATTAGTTTTATATCTTATAAAATAGAATGTCTAGAGATTGTATACTTTTGAACCTTTACTGATGCGCAATGTTCCTTCATCACCTCTAAAATTGAAACCTTTAGTATCTAAAATACATAAAGATATTAAGTTCTTCTTCAGTTGAGAAATATGAAGAACGTCAGCTAGGGTCCGTATCTTACCATCATCAGTTAGAATCTTGATAGTCCCAATACCCACAATTCTACATGTGGCATCATTTCCCATGACAACGTTTCCACCATCATAATCTTCATAGGTATCGAACTATTCTTTGTTCGGACTCATATGATATGAATTAGGGGTGTTCATCGGTTCGGTTTTCGGGTTATTCGAGTTCCTCGGTTCGGTTTATTCGAATTTTTATTTTTTTTAGCCATTTCGAAAACTGAACCGAATTCGAATAAATTTTAATTAAACCAAACAGAATTCGAATTTGATATTCGAACCCGGGTCTATACCGTGGTAGGGTATTATTTTACCACTAGACCACTGATGCTTTTATTTTCTTTTTCTTTTATTATAATTTGATTATTTTGAATTTTTTCTTAAGCTAAGTTTTGAAAAATAAATAATAAAAAATGAATTCGGTTTTCGGTTTGGTTTTCGAGTTGAAACCAAACTCGAAAACCAATCCGAAAACTGTATTTGAATTCGAATTGGTTTGAAATTCGATTCGAAAACCGAAAATGAAATTCAAATTCGATTTATTCGAATTCGGTGAATTCGAATTTGGTCGGATATTCGGTTCAGACCAAATATTGAACACCCCTAATATAAACACCCTGAATCCAACACCAACGTATCAATAGGGTGTAGAGAAGCGTTAGCTACAAGGGCAATGTCCTCCTCCGAGTCGGTGTCTCTATCTTTATGTGTTATAGCAGCCGTAAAATTTTTGCCCTTTTTTTACAACAATTATTATTCCAATGACTAGGTTCTTTATAGTAATTGTAGATGTCTTTAACACTAGGGTCTTTAACTTTGTACTTTTGATCATTCTTCTTTACAGACCATTTGTAGTTGACTATGCTGACAATCAACCCAGATGCTTGACTATCTACAATTTCAATGCTCGCCTTATGGCGCATCTCTCTAGTATGAAGTGGTTTGACCGAACTTCCTCTAGAGTCACAGTGTCTTTACCCACAACGAACGATTGAACAAAATTTTAAACGAGTTGGGTAAAGATACCAACAAAATTAATGCAGCATCTTCATCTTCGATCTTAACATCTATATTTCTCAATTCAAGTAATATAATGTTTAACTTATCAAGATATTCACGAAGAGACTTACCTTCAAGCATACGAAGACTGAACAGACGTTGCTTTAATAACAACTTGTTAGTTATTGACTTTGTCATGTACAAAGTCTCTAACTTTGACCATAGACTGATTGCGGTATCTTCATCTGATACCTCAGTAATCACTTCATCAACTAGACATAATAAAATTGTTGAGTGTGTCTTCTCTTCCAAGATCTCAAGCTCAGCAGCCTTTGCAGGACTTGCAACTATCTTCGTTTTTTCCTTCGACAATGGTCCCTAGACACCTTGTTGTTTAAGCAAGGCTCGCATTTTGATCTGCCATAGACCAAAACTATTTTGCCCTGTTAATTTTTCGATTTTCAGATTCATTGAAGACATCTTCTCGCCAGAAAACAAATAATGATAAATTGATTGAATATAACCTGTTCTGATACCAATTGTTTTGCGGAATGTAAGAAAGTGATGAACAATGAAGTATGGAAAAACAGATGAAGAGACATTTCTTATTGTTAAAGATGAAAAGATTACAACAAAAGGAAAAAGACTACGACTATAAAATTCATAAAACAAGAAAACGTAAATACTAACTTAATTAAGCATAACTAGGGATGGCAACGGGTACCCTACCCGCCGGGTAGTGAAGTACCCATCCCCGAACCCGATTTTCAAATTACTACCCGATCCCGAACCCGACTGGTAACTCTATTTATATCTCCATCCCCGATTCATCGGGTACCATATCCCCGACGGGTACCCCATTACCCGATATTAAATACTAAAAAAAATATATTTTAATTAACTAAAATTATATAAATTAAATATAATATGTTACTACAAAATATAATTAACCTAAAATTATTAATAAATATTATATACTTAAAAAGAAAATCATCCATACTATAAAATATAAATTCATTCATACTTCATAATATAAATTCATCCATACTACAAAAATACAAATAAGCTTAAAAGTGATAGAACATAATTTTTAATTAAACACAAAAACTTCAAAAATCATCAAATTAGTTCTCACAAAAATCACAAAAAACATCCTTCTTGAATAGACTTCTTCAGCACATTTAATTACAACCTACAAAATAAATAAAAAACAATCATTATAAAAAATACAAAATAGACTAATAACATACCTCAAATTTTTGACAAACAATTAATTACTTAGAAAATAAGGATTAATATGATTCTTTTACTTGGTCTTATATATTAATATTTTTCCAAAAATATTTATAAAAATAAATAACTGATATGTTGAACTATTATTCTCTAAATATAGTTAAACATAATATTTAAAAAAAAAACTATTTTATTTTAAAACTAATATATTGAATTAAATATAAAGAACTTTTAATATTTCTTAAAAAAACTCTTTTGACCCTTTATTTTTGCCTTTATAAAAATAAATTTATTTATTGTATTACTTTATTAAATTATAAATTATTTCATAAAATATATTTAATAATATTAATAATCTATTATAATTTAGAACCTTAGTTTGTTAGTTGTGAAAATCCATCTAACACTTGGATAAATTTCTATAATGTTTGATGTTGTTTATTTAATCTGAGTCAAATAAATGATAGACATATTATATATAATGAAAGTATGCCTAAATCTTTGTCGTATATATCAATAGTATTGAAGAGATTCCACATATTAAATAAAAAGTCTATAAATAATTAAAATAATTACTTACCTACTTGTGTTGTAGACGTGTAGTCATGTAGATCTTACATAAAAAATCAACTTTGTTGCGGTTAAAACACTGAAAACATTACTTACTTGTATAGCTATGTAACTTATGTTGAAGAAGAAGTTGAAGAAGATAGAAGTTGAAGACTTGAACTCTTGAAGTAAGGTTGAATGGAGATATATGAGAGGGAAACATTTATTACAAATGAATGAAATATGTTAAGCATGCATGATGTATGTGGGAAATGATGTTAAGACTTAAGAGTAACGATAAAATAATTAATATATTTATTTAATAATAGTTAATTAGTTAATAGTTGGAATTTGATAAGTCACTTAAATTTTATTAATATATATTAATATTTAATATATTCGGATATCGGGTATCGAGTTTGGGTTCCAACACTCCCCATCCCCGATCCCGAACCCGATCGGATATCATTTTTCACTCCCCATCTCCGACCCCGATCATCGGGTACCCACGGATATCGGATATACAAGTACCCATTGTCATCCCTAAGCATAACTGTAGAATAAATGTGATGTGACAGAATTAATATAAACCAGGGACAATCAATTGTTAATATTAATTCCTATAGTACTATAGGAATAAATAAACTAACACTTATCTTATTGAAATAAATAAAATGTTAGCACTATATATAAACTTCTCAAGCCTGATCAATTATCATAAGCATTCTAACGAAGCTAATAATAATACGTGTAGTTCTTTTTACCGCCGTTACTCTTGCCGTGGCATAAAACTGTGGTTGTGACCTTGGACTTTGCTATAGCCAATTTGGCTTATGTGGTACTAGCAACCAATAATGTGGTCTTGGTTGTCGGGACGGCCCTGTACTTCAGGGCCCGGAGGTAGAAGTTCATCGCTCGCCTCGGTTGTGACTCAGCCGTTTTTCGACCAAAATATTTCAATGATAAAATCTTAAGCAAAAACTTTTCAAACAATTTTAGTTAGTTTTTTTTATAAACTTAACAATGATTTGATAGAATAATGATCCAAATCATCTCAAATTTGGACAGAGAATATTTCATATGTTTGTCTATAAAATTGTTTTGGGGAGTTTGACATCATTAATGGCCTAACGTGAAGTTTTAAGACGGAGAACATTGACAAAAATATATATATAAATTGAACAAAAGTAGCTTTTTACCGTAATTTGAGCTTCAACTCGAAGACGAGATATATCCATTTTGTGATACACTTATGCGATGCTCTTTTTAGAGTGTAATTAAACACCAAACCAACTTAGACTATCTTATTTGCATTTTTGTAAACAACATTACTATTATTATCATTTCTCATGGAGAATATCGAGTGACTAACTATTTTAAAGTCAAAACTACATAATTAAGCCCTTTTCATTTTCATCATATATCCTGTAAGATAGTTGTGTTAGAATTATTTCCAATATTTAGGTACATATATTATTTAATAATTGTATATTAGTTGTTATCATAATGAAGATTAAAGCCCAAATAAAGTGATCTATTAAAGTATAAAGGTTATGGGCTTATTTAGACATCTATAATAAGTATGGGGACATATTTGTGTAGAAGCAGAAATACCATTCATTATTTCGTTGATGGGCCGAATAATGGGCTAGGTCCCCAACCCATATAGATAGCCTACCGATTTGTTTCTCTCATCGAACAATAAGGTTTATGTTCATCTCTCAAGAACACAAAAAAAGGGCTATCAATATAGGGTTGGAAGACTTAAACCCCACCCACATCAGACATTACAATCCAGGTCCAGATCAAGAGAAGATCCAAGATCAAGAAAAATAGAATAACGAAGAATGGCTTAATGGACCGTTCTTCATTCAAGTTCCAGGTACGTTTCCGCAATTACAGTTTATCTCAATTTATCGACATAGAGTATATAGATTATAGACTTAAGGATTAAAGATTTAGACTAAAGATTCTAACAAGTGGTATCAGAGAGCCTCTTTATGTCGATTTATTGAGATTTAATAAGGATAAAGATAGATTGTTGAATTTGGTTAACAAGATTATGAATAACAATTAAATTTCTGTATAAACAGATTCAGAATAGAAATTGAATAAATTGAATTGAATGTTCATTTTAAGGATAAGGAAGTTGAACAGTTTTAATTTTGTTTTATTTTTGATTCTCACTTAAGTTAGTGTTAAGACTAAATATTATGTATAAAATAAAATGTGAGATAATTAAGAATAAGTTTTAATTCTATTATATATATATATATATATATTTGATTTGAGGTTATATAATTCTTATTAATTAAAGAATATGAATAGACATTTATAAATGTTTTTGATCTAATATGTTTTTATTTACTGAATTATAAACAATAAATTATTTTGATGTATATGTTATAGTAAAGAATTAAAGACTCTAGACATCTAAACCGATTTTTCAGTAATCATAAAGATTAAACGGTTTTAGAATCATAAAGAATAAAGAAGATGAAAAAGTTTTATTTCAAGAATTGTATTTAATTATTAATTTGAAAATAATAATTCAAATTAATAACCTTAATTTATGTGAGAGAAATATATGGTAAAGAAGTTGAATTTTTTTTAAAGAATTGGTCAAATTAATATCTATATATTATTAATTATTATTAATTAGATAATTAATGAGATATTAATTAATATATTATATATATTTCAGTTATATATATATTTTGATATATATTCAGAATTGAATTATATATGAATTTAATAATAATTATAAAGAATTTTAACTGAATTAATTAAGGAATTTTGAATTTTAGAATAATAATTTATTATTATTCTAATTATATAATTATGTAAGGAATTTAAGGAATTTATTAATTATAATAATAATTAATTATTATAATTAATTTAAGGAATTAAAACATTGATAATAATTATTTTAATTAATTAATGATTAAATAATATTTATACTGAAGTATTAATATATTAATACATTAATATATAATTAAGAATAAAGTTAAAATATTTTATGAAAATTAAAATTAAGAATTATGAAATTTAATATATAAACTTATGATGTATGTGTATATACATTATGATTTGAGAATTAAAGAAAAATATACATGTTTACTTCACATATTTATAATATTTTATAAATATTGATTACATTAAATTTTGTAATATATTTAATGAATTAGTATAAAAAAAACGGATGAATATTAATTTATGAGTTAATTAATGTATTGATAATTTATATGAATGTATTCAGAAATTAAGAAAAAATCAAGAATAAATAGAAAGAAACTAAAGAATTATTATTATTTTATTATTAATAATAATTTACAATTAAAGAATAAATAAATATCAATAAGTTATTTATCAAGAATTAAAGAAATCAATTAACCTAATAATTGATAAATTTAGAATTTTAGGTAATTTGTGTAATTGATTATTTAATTATTTATTATTGTTATTATATTTGGATGAATAATCAATCATGTTATATTACACATTCGAATATATATACATATTTTGGTCTTTATGTATATATTGTGTTGATTGATATTAAGAAATAATTGAGTGATTAGTAAATCACAATTATTTGTTTTGTGTAACACATATGGAATTTATGCAATTTTGATAAATAAAACAACATTCAGATTTTCGGTATTAATAACACATTCAAAATTTGGTACAATTTTAGGCCCACTTAAATTTGTAATTATGCGGTTGTTAATCGGCCCAAAGGAAGGTTAATAATTGGTCGGATTGCAAATTTAAATAATGTACAAATTATTAATTTATAGAACATATTTGTTTTATAAGATTAAGACGGTTGTATTTGTAACTATGCGATTATTAATCGGACAAAAGGAAGTTTAATAATTGGTCGAGTTACACACTTAAAGTATGTACATAATTTATTAATTTATTAAATCAATTAATTGAAGCAACATCCTACCAAAGTAGGCTCTCTTGTGAAGGTTAATATGTTTTATAAATTAAGAAGGTAGTGTGTATGTATTTCATGCGGTTATTTAATCGGCCCAAAGGAAGATAAATAATTGGTCAGAATAACATTATGCACATGTGGTAATAAATATGAAACAATTATTCGGTGGGCCATGTGAATAATTGGAATATCCAAAGATAACCAATTGTTTGACAGGACTTATTGTTAATATTTGATTACTATAAAAGAGTATCGTTTGCAAGTTAATATTTAATGTCCAAAGACTAAATATTAATGTTGCGTTTGGTATCTTATGATGAGACGTACCATTATTTTGAATTTATGTGATTATTAAATTTTGTGAGTATGGTTGTTCATTTGTTTTGTTATCTAATCAAGTTAACACTTCTGCTTATACGGATTATTTTTCTTGTCAACATCTTAAGTTCATTTTATATGATATAATTTTTAAGACATATTTAGAATTTGTTGTATTTTTAAGAATTATATCTAAAAGGGTTAAAATTGCTAAGGGTATTATTAGAATAAAGATTTCATAAATAATATATGTTTTATTTTGTTTCAAAAGTAATGCATTAAAGTCAGAGTTACAATAATGTATTCTCATGCATCTAATTTGGATTTTCTTATTTACACTTAAGTTAATTGATGTGAATTGTAATTGTCTAAAGGGAGACATAGTCTCTATATGAACTCACATCAATTGTGTGTAAGAAAAATAAAAGATTGAAACAAAAAAAAACATAAATAGTGTTCACTTAGCAAATACCTTAATACATAATAAAGAAATGAAGTTATAAGAATTGCATATATTGCACCTAAAAGAAAATTACTAAAGAAAGTGGTGCATAAAAGAATACATATTATAGTTTGTTTTGTTTGTTCTAAGAGTAATTTAACTTCAGTACTCATACACATTTAATGGTAACTTCAGTATTACTAAAGTAAATGTGTTGATGTACGGTTGAGTTAATTGTCAAAAGTCAATTGATGGTGAAAGAAACATCGGCGTGGGAATTGACAATTCATATTAAAAATGAAGAAATAAAGAATTACTTTAGATACTTTTTTATTTGGAAACAAACATTTATGGAATATCTTCATGTAATTGATTCATTTGGAAGGAAGAGTTAAGAATTACAACTTATATATGGAATAAAGATTCAACTAAAACAACTAGTAAATTCTTTTGGGGTTGTCCAGTTAAGGTCAGGCCTTATAGGTCTAAAGAAAATAAACTAGACTAAAGAATTTCTAGATGTTAATTATTGAATATTTTGAAAGATCTAGAGATAAATTTAGTCTCATAAGTACTTCAAGATTAGCCTTGAAAATAAATATATATGCATAATACTCCTTAAACAAGAGTTTAATGTATGTTCTAAATTATATGAATCAAGAAATTAAGTACATTTATGATGTTGGACAAATATTTGAAGGATCCTGGTTTGGATCATTAAGAAAGCAACCAAACAACTAATGTGATATTTTAAGAACAAAACATTACATACTCATATAGTGAAATCGAATCGGATAGAGATCATTTGGTATTTTGATTCGATTTTTTTTTAGATACCAAAACAGTCGGAAATTCGTGCCACATACTTTTAGTTTAATTATTAGTTTAAAGAATTAATTCTTGTAAGAGTGTTAAACAGACACTAGAATTATTTCGACATGATGGCAAAATTTATTAGGTGTTTTGTGACATTCAATTAAAGAATTTGACTGCAAAATTTTGTCACGAGGTTGCAAATTATGGATGATATAGAAAGACCACTAAAGTTATTACGTGACAATAATTTGCAGTTCTTTTACTTTAATAGTAATATGAGTTTGACTAAGTCGAACTATTTAGAAAATAAAGAATTCAGAATGTTTATTTATCTATTGAGCATATTTGGACAAACTCTAAAATTACGGATCCGTTCTCTAAATATTTGTTATCCGAGGTCTTTCATGAACATATTGTTCATATGGATATTACATATTTAGATGATATACAGTTTTAGTGGGAGTTTGTATTGTGATGCTTGTATAAATACAATTTGGAATTTATGTGCACATTAAAAATTAGTTTCTAAAGAAATTAAAGATTTAGTTTTTAAAGAAAATCAAGATTTTAAAGTTATTCAGATTGATCTCTATAAGGAATAAAGGAGGACCAGTTGGTATTAGACATGTTAAAGATCACACTACATGTTAATCCACACTACACACCCATGTTTAATCTATGTCATTTGATTGTATTGACATATGTGACTATTGAGCGTTTAGTTACGAATTAATGTAACAAAAACCGCGTTAATCCTATGTTGTTATAATTGATGGACGAGATTGATATAGATGTATTTGTAATGATAACAATATTTTGAGCTCTTAAGGTTATAATATACAATTGAAGGAAATATTATATGACCCAAGTGGGAGATTGTTGGTATTATTTCCAATATTTGGGTACATATATTATTTAATAATTGTATATTAGTTGTTATCATAATAAAGATTAAAGCCCAAATAAAGTGATCTATTAAAGTATAAAGGTTATGGGCTTATTTAGACATCTATAATAAGTATGGGGACATATTTGTGTAGAAGCAGAAATACCATTCATTATTTCGTTGATGGGCCGAATAATAAATGGGTATATTAGGGCTAGGTCCCCAACCCATATAGATAGCCTACCGATTTGTTTCTCTCATCGAACAATAAGGTTTATGTTCATCTCTCAAGAACACAAAAGAAGGGCTATCAATATAGGGTTGGAAGACTTAAACCCCACCCACATCAGACATTACAATCCAGGTCCAGATCCAGAACAAGAAGATCCAAGATCAAGAGAAGATCCAAGATCAAGAAGAATAGAATAACGAAGAATGGCTTAATGGACCGTTCTTCATTCAAGATCCAGGTACGTTTCCGCAATTACAGTTTATCTCAATTTATCGACATAGAGTATATAGATTATAGACTTAAGGATTAAAGATTTAGTTAACAGCATACTATTATTATCATTTCTCATGGAGAAAACCGAGTGACTAACTATTTTAAAGTCAAAACTACATGAGCCCTTTTCATTTTCATCATATCTCCTGTAAGATAGTTGTAGGCTATGATTACACAACTTTTCTCTCTTAGTTAAATATATAGTAGAGTTGTAGGCTATGATTACACAACTTTTCTCTCTTAGTTAAATATATAGTAGAGTAATCAGAAACATTATAACGCATTTGATCACAAGAGAAAATGATATATAAAATTAGAATCTCGAGGCTAATTTTCAAACAAAAATGCGTTGGAACTTTTTCATTTATTCGGGATTTATAACCCACAAAGTTCTAGATTGGCTCATATAGAAAATAATGAGAACCAATAAATATCGTAACACTAAAATAATGTGATGATTTGAAAATATGTTTATATTGTACTTTCCACAAATTTCTTACTGTATGATGAGCAAGATTAACAATACTATGCCTTTGTTTCAGGTTTTTTCTACAAACAAAATGCAATAATAAATTCTATACATTTTAGTTTTTAAAATTTAAACTAAACTATACTTGTACCATGGGCTAGATAAAAAAAACAATTATATTTCGTTAAATTTATTGACCTTTATAATAGTAGAGTGGTTCTGAAAGAGGAAAAAGTTTTTTTTGGTCTTGGTTCAAATGTCACTCCTTAAACCCAATATATGTTGTAATTTCTGTTGGAATTAAGCTAATTCCATTAATAAATGGAAATAAGATTGTGAATAAATAAAATCAAATAAAATTCACACAAATTCAAACGTGAATTAACGGTGAATTTAATCCAAACTACAATTAAATATTAATTATTTAATTAATATTTAATGCCTAATTAGAAAATTAAAGTATAATGTTATGATAAACATTTAACTTTAATTGCCTATCAATTGGCTAACGTTTAGACTCTTCAATTTGCTAGGATTGAATGTCTAACATTGTATTTCAACAAATTAACGTATAGGCAACGATGTTAATTAGTTATGGACTAATTAACAAATGAATGAGCAATATTTATTGCTAATAAACGTTTGGATGGTTTTATTTGAAGGTTTAATTCTCAACAATATATACCCATTCATTATTCATTTCACATCATTCAAATCATCTTATATTTTTCTCACTCTAGAATTCCAAAAGCCCTCTTCTTGTTTTGTGAATGTTCTTCGAGTTCTTTGCTCGATATTTCCGTTGAAACCCGGTGATAGTTCAGGTACGCTGATCAAGTTCGATGAGTAGTGATTTTAGTGCAGAATCACTACAGGATTCGTTGTACCCTGGGAGACAGCCATCCGCGATAAGCTCCAGCACAAACGGGAGACGATGGAACTGTTTTAAGGGAAATGTGCTAAGCACATGCCTCGAATCAACATTTTATCTGGTGATTTCGTTCTTTGTAACATTGTATTTATTTAATTTGTTTGTAACATCGTTTATATATATATTTCTGTAATTTTTCAAGACAAGATTTCTAACAATCTTAAAACAGGTTCTTTGTGCTAAGCTATTTAAGAGCTTGCACCATCGAATATATTTTTTGTCTTTGATGTTTCAGAAATACGAGTCGCGGTGTTGCGGAAGAGATGATGTTCATTTCAAAAAAAAAATGAAAAAGATTCATCTTAAGGAATCAACAAATAAAGATAAGTCTTTATTACATATAAATATGTTTGATTATTAACACATATGTTTTTATGCTGTTAAAGCTTAGTTTTATAAGCTAATATATTTTGATAGGAAAATTTTCTCAAGAAACATTAATTTGTATATTCATTATACAAATGTTATATAGAAAATAAATTAGAACACAATAATTTAATTTGTTCTAGTCTTATTTAAAGATTTGTTTGGTTATTAAAATTATTAATAATAATGAATGAAAATAAGAAAGTAACTAATATGTTAACTTTCAATTTTTATAAAATTTATGGTGTTAAAATTAATTATAATTGAAACATATGGTTTCAGTTTTAAAATAATTAATTATAATATATACCTTCTTTTTAATTAAACAATATAATTAATAAGAATATGGTAGGATGATTTAATAAATAAAGAGAGATGATATCTTTATTTATACATTGTTTTATATATTACATTTTATTATGGTAATAAGTTATGGTTTTAAATGGGTATATATTGTTTGACAGAGTTTAAGTCAAAAAGAAGAGAAAATTAAGTTTCTCTAAAAAGAAGACAAAAGGTCATAAAAGCGGTACAACAATGAAATGGCGCATTGGTGTAGTGGTTCAAAGTTCAGACGTAATGGTGCGTGATGGAAGGGAGGTCCCCTGTTCAAATCCAACTGATAAGATGATTTCTTTTGTAGAAATCAGACGTGATAAAATGACATTAGTCATTTACGTTGATCTTTTTTATAGAAATCGGACGTGATAAAATGACACTAGTCATTTACGGTGGAACCATTCAAATTTCTTGTATAGAAATTATTAGATGAATGGAGCCAATGATTTCTTTCATAGAAATCTGATGTGTTATAAAATGACACTAGTCATTTATGTTGAAACCATTCCAATTTCTTTTGTAGAAATTATGAGTTGAATGGGGGTAGTCAATGATTTCTTTTTATAGAAATCAGATTTGTTAAAATGACTTTAGTCATTGATATTAAAACCATTTCAATTTCTTGTGTATAAATTATGAGTTGAATGTGTAGTCAATGATTTCTTGGTAGAAATCAGACTCGTTAAAATGACTCTATCCATTAATGTTGGAGATGAATGAGGTAGTTAATGATTTCTTTATAGAAATCAGACTTGAGTCATTGATGTGAAAATCATTATAATTTCTTGTGTAAAAATTATTAAATGAAATGAAATGGGGGCACTATAGAAATTATGTGATTCATAATGACAGAAAATGAAGGTCATATGTATAATGAGATTAAATAAGTTATTTGTTTTAGAACTTATTCTAATCATGCATTTAAAGAGACATGACTATGTTAGTCGAAATTTTCTTCGCAAAAATTGTCTCGGTGAGAACAATCTACTAAGATTTATTTTGAGCATGCATAGTCGCTTCACGCCGATTATTGTTCAAAACATGGCAATGTAAGTGCTTCGATTAATATATGAAATATATTTGATTATGTGCTAATTGATTATTAATATAAATCATGCATATTAGCTAATAATATGATGATTCATGTTATTCATAATAAGTATGATTATCTAGAAATTTTTATATATATATATAAATTAAGATTTATTTTTTATCTATTTTTATTTTAATAGATAATTTTGAAATTTGTCACAAATCATGTGTTCTTTAATTGGCAAAAAAAAAAAAATTGTTATAGAATGTTAAAGGTCATCTAGTTAATTAAGAAACGAATAATTGATGACATGAATATTTATTTTTATAATTAGTTAGTTTTATATTCGATTAAAGATAAATGATCAACATTCTAATTAAGTGTAATAATTAATATTCTAATTAATTATTATGTATTTTTTAAACGGTATTTTTAATGATAAATGAAGTTGTATATATATTTGTGTAAGAATATATATGACATATTATTTATCTGATTACGTTTCTATGTTATTGACTATATATATATATATATATTATAGTTGTTTTTGTCATCGTGGTGACTAAAATGAAAGAAGAATAATATATAATATCATATATATGGATATATTAATTTTGGTTTAAATATATTTGATAATTTTGAAATCAAATAATTACAAGCAAAGTATTGTTTGATTTGAGAATAATGTGGCAAACGTGCCGATATTCCGGGATGCAAACGTGCAACCGGAAATAAATGTTTAAGCGACTTCGGTCAAAGATGCTTGAAACATTATGATTTATTTTGTATAAATCATGTGATATGGTGAATATTTATTTGATTAAATATTCTAATTTCTTTTATAGAAATTAAGTGTTGAAATAAATATTTTAATTGATTAAATATTTTAATTTCTTATGTAGAGATTATGTGAAGAATGATTTATATATGAATAAACATTCTAATCTCTTGTATAGAAATTATATTTTATTCAATTAAATATTTATGATATAGTTATCTTATTCATTGTATGATAAGTATAACAAAAGAAATTTGTAAAAGAATTGTGTGACAATTTCTTGATTAGAAAATCATTGATTTAAATCATATAAGTGTGTGATTTAAAAAATGGTACCAACACGAATGTGGGGGCAAATATTTTTATTGATTATAACACAAAAATAATTGTGTATATTATGATAAATAAAAAGATAATTTATTGTTAGAGAAATATGTTCTCTATAAAAGATAAAGTTGCGCAACTTTACAAAAAAAGAAAGAAAATAACAAGAAAATGTCTTGTTTATATTTGCTGAGTTGGTGTTCAAATCGATATTTTAGATTTGAGGATTTTGAAATCAAGAAACGTGTCATATTTTGACATTATTTACATAAAACTTTGAAGAACCAATGTCTTCAAAAGGATTTTATGAAATAAATGAAAAGGAAAGTTTATAAAGTCTTGATATGACTTATAACAAATTTTATAATAATGATATGAAATTTGATCATATTTTTATTAAAAAAGTGGATGTGACAATTATATATAGCATGAAGACAATGAAAATTATTTCATTACGTGTCTTTTGTATGATATTTTTATCGTTGAAAATTACGATAAAAATGATTAAATCCATAAAGGATATGAATTGCACTGAACGAAATATCATGTTGTTATCAAATGATATATTGATATTATTAAATGAAAGACTTTACGTCTTAAAGTGAATATGTTTACACTTAGAAGTGCAATCTACGTATGGAAATCTTCTAAGAAACTTATGATGAATAGATTAAACGTTATAATCTATATTTTTGATTTATGTCGAAAAATAAAATATTTTTATGTAAAATATATAATCGTTTACACGAAGGCAGAATAGTTCAAAGACATTTTGTCTACTAGTTAGCCAAGTAAACAATGTTTTCATAAAAAAAAAAAATTAAATGATAAGCATGTACGAATGACTATGCTTCTTATTAGAAGATGTTCCAAGGTTAACTAAGAATGTACCAACATAAATTTCTAATTATTATGATAGTAATTAGAAATTGGACAAGCTTAGAGTCAGTGACAAGTCTAGACATACACGTCTTAGACATAATGTCATTAGACTATACTCTCTAATGGAGTTATCAAATTTGACTATGTAAGTCAAAGATAACATTGTGGATCCACTAATCAGATTATTGAATAGAGAGATAGTTTGGAGTCTTTTGAGACATTAGCCTACTATAAGTTGGTATGAAGGAAAACCCAACCTATGCAGACTGGAGATCCCAAGAACTAGGTTCAATGGGACAACCTAATTGTACTGACTTGGAAAGTTATTGTTGAGGATTAATCCTATAATGAAACAATATATATTTTGACGAGGATAAGCATATCGCTTTTAATGATTCTTTGTGAACAAAAAGATCACCTATGTGAGGGAGAAGTGGGGCCGCTTTGAAGGAATTGCACGGCTCAATTCTAGACCCTCTCACAGAACTAGGCGCGTGTTCCATGGCCAAAACGGACACAACCATGAGAGCTTGACATGTATCAGGGAGAATTCTATGTGAAAGTGTGTAATCGTTTACACAAAAGGCAGAATAGTTCAAGGACATCGAGTCTACTAATCAGCTAGTAAAGTTATATGCTTTCACAAGGGAAGGTTCAAAGGTTACACCTACCTATCCTATGTAGAATTCAACTGTTGAACCTTTCACCGGGTTAATCTTTCAATTTCCATTAATGTGGGGGATTGTTGGAATTAAGCTAATTCCATTAATAAATGGAAATAAGATTGTGAATAAATAAAATCAAATAAAATTTACACAAATTCAAACGTGAATTAACGGTGAATTTAATCCAAACTACAATTAAATATTAATTATTTAATTAATATTTAATGCCTAATTAGAAAATTAAAGTATAATGTTATGATAAACATTTAACTTTAATTGCCTATCAATTGGCTAACGTTTAGACTCTTCAATTTGCTAGGATTGAATGTCTAACATTGTATTTCAACAAATTAACGTATAGGCAACGATGTTAATTAGTTATGGACTAATTAACAAATGAATGAGCAATATTTATTGCTAATAAACGTTTGGATGGTTTTATTTGAAGGTTTAATTCTCAACAATATATACCCATTCATTATTCATTTCACATCATTCAAATCATCTTATATTTTTCTCACTCTAGAATTCCAAAAGCCCTCTTCTTGTTTTGTGAATGTTCTTCGAGTTCTTTGCTCGATATTTCCGTTGAAACCCGGTGATAGTTCAGGTACGCTGATCAAGTTCGATGAGTAGTGATTTTAGTGCAGAATCACTACAGGATTCGTTGTACCCTGGGAGACAGCCATCCGCGATAAGCTCCAGCACAAACGGGAGACGATGGAACTGTTTTAAGGGAAATGTGCTAAGCACATGCCTCGAATCAACATTTTATCTGGTGATTTCGTTCTTTGTAACATTGTATTTATTTAATTTGTTTGTAACATCGTTTATATATATATTTCTGTAATTTTTCAAGACAAGATTTCTAACAATTTCAACAGATAAAAAGCATTTCACTCACATTTTTTTTTGACAAAGACATTGGCAAGGCAATGGAAAAGTTGAAGGTGTGTTGTTCGATTGTCGTGATGGCGAACTCATCCTCGTAGTCAGGAAAAGGGAGAGATTTTTTGGGTTTTTTGTTTTCCTTAGCCCATGAGGAAAAACCTAGCAAATAGGCCCATCTTGGACCCTTCTTAATAGACTTATTTGGGAGCAAGATAAATAAATAGTTTTTAGCAAAATTTTAGCAAGAGAAATAGAGAGAAAAAGCAAGAAAGAAAAGAGAGAAAACTTCAAGTTTCGGAGTTACTGTTCATTTTCAACTAGTCTTAGTGTTTTGATGATCGCCAGAGTTTGTACCGTTGGATCGTCCTAATTTTTGTGCCAACCGGTGAAGATCGGATTTTGAGGTCCGGAGGTCGGGGTTTCGTTGCCGGAACAGTAGTAGTAATTTCAGTGATATTCTTCCTTTGTTGTTCTTTGATTATTTCCATATTCCTTGATGTGCATGTTTCCAAGGGTATGATGAATTTGTATTCCTCTAGTATTTTCTAGAGAAAACTTTGCATTGCTCTTTTGCCGGTGGTAGTGGACTTTAAGCGGCACTAGATGTCCCGTGGTTTTTAACCCATTAAGGGGTTTTCCATGCTAAAATTTTGTGTTGTTTGTGTGTGTGTTTGCTTGGTGTGTTACTCACTGTTTTAGGGGCTGTGTTGATTGCATTTTGTGCATACCTATTTTTTACCTCCTCACATGTTTAAACGGTTTGGGAAAATGTTGTCAAACGAAGATTAAATTCCGTATTTTGTTGTTTATCATTGTGATGCATTTCTCATCAAAGTGGTATACAACAAAATTCGGAATTTAACTTTTGTTTGACAACACTTTCCCAAACTGTTTAAACCTATGAGGAAGCTAACAAATAGGTATGCACAAATGCAATCAACACATCCCCTACAACAATGAGTAACACACCAAGCAAGCACACACACAAACAACACAAAATTTTAGCGTGGAAAACCCTCAATGAGTCCAAATCACGGGACACCTAGTGCCGTTTAAAATCCACTACCACCGACAAGAGAGCAATACAAAGTTTTCTCTAGACAGTACTAGAAGCATAAAAAATTAAGCATACCCTTGCAAACATGCACATCAAGGAATATGGAAACAATCAAATTAACAAGAAAGGAAGAATATCACCGAAATAACTGCTACTGTTCCGGCAACGAAACTCCGACCTCCGAACCTCAGAATCCAATCTCCACCGTTCAGAATGTTGGTCCAGAAGTTGTGAAGATGTTGTCCAAACATTAGGACGATCCAACGAACTCCGGCGAAAAATACTAAGACTGGTTCGGAATGAACAGTACCTCCGAAATTTGAAGTTTTCTCTCTTTTCTTTCTTGCTTTTTATCTCTATTTCTCTTGCTAAATTTTTTTCTAAAATACTCTTCATTTATCTTGCTCTCAAATAAGTTTATTAAGAAGGGTCCAAGATGGACCTATTTGTTGGAATTTTCCTCGTGGGCTAAGAAAAACTCTTAACAGTTTTCAGTATTGTTTTTGAGATTGCTTTTGGAATGCTTAAAATATAAATAGTCAGCTTCTTAGTCCAATTTATGTAGATATAAATAAATTTAAGTGTTAACTTTGTAATAATATTTCAGTTAATTTGTTTATATTTTATCTCAAACTCTAGACTAATCCTTGTTGGAATTATTAATAGTATCAGTAGGCTTATTTATATAAGCAATCATAAACATAGACTCTAGCACTTATGCTTATTACATTGTATTTGAATCTTATAACTCTGGATTTTCTTTCCAATGAAAAATTATTTGATACTTAACTTTCATCAACTGATCAAAACAGAGAAACCAAACTCGTGCAAAAGAGATCCGCAAGAAAAACATAAAGTAGATTACTCTTTCTTCCGTAATAACATAAACTCGTAAATACATAAAAGTCTAAATCTGAAAATGTCCGAAAGAGTGATAGCCAGCAAAATACGTGTCACTAAAAATATGATGATTTGAAAAGAAATGATAATCAACAAAATACCATACCACATTGTGATGATTTGGAAAGAAGATAAAAAATATGTGCATAATGTTTGATCCGCAAATTTCACAATAGTATAGTTGTGAATTGATTAACAATACAAATAAATTCACTATTTCTATTTACAATCATAAAACACAAACACATTGCAAAAATTATTGTCATATCTTAGTCTTGTTATATTTGAGTGATTTTTTACACACCAAATGAGAGTTTTAGTACCAAAATATTAATATTAATTTTATCTAAAAATAATGTTATGTTTGGACAACTAAAAAGTAGGAAGCCCAATTCCAAGAAAAAATATATAACTGTAATAGAGTTTCATTCAAATAAGTTGTTACATAAGTTTTAAAACTATCAAATTCAAAAGAAACAAAAGTTCATTTTATACATTAAAATACCAATATAAACTGTTTTTAAAACTAAAACTCTTAATACTCAATTAAACTTGAACCAATTCACCAATAATTTAATCAAAATTGAGCCAAATATTATAAGCATTCAAATAACAAAAATATATATTAAAATTACCAAAAACTCATTTCATTTCATGGGTTACACATTCTCAATTATTTAAAAATAACACATTACATAATAGATCTACCAGACAACTCTCAGAGCTTAAATTATGTACAGAATAAAAAATTGCACCCCTATACTACATTCTCCTCCATAACGGGCTTGTGAAGCATCCTAATCCCTTGGAAGAACAACAGATGATATTGTTTTCTGTACTGTTCTTCCTGCACATCATATAATAAAAAAAATCCAAAAGATTAGAGAGAATTGTAGAATATGATTTGAATGACAGAAAAAATAAAACAAACCTCAATGTCGGACATCTCAACAAAACCAAATTTGTTTGTCAAACAGATTTGGCTTCTGTAGCAGTTGGCACAAGCACTTTAACTTTCAAAGATGCTAGGAGACAAAATAGTGCTGGGAAGTAACCCTGCAGGACACAGAATAAAATTAAAAAGAATAAAACTTTATTTTAATCAACAATGAAATCTAAATGATTTCTTGAGAGACTCACCAGTCTTTCGGAAGCATTACTTGTTATCCTATATAAACAATCATAGATATCAACTATTGTATTAGTTTTGGACATGATTTCATCTATATGGGGAAGAAGCTGTATTTTGAGAGGCTGCGGCATTGGAAGGGGATTTGAGATAGGTTTCTCTAGGACACCCCATTTTATTAAGAATACATAAGAAACCCTAGGTATAAACAGGGCCGATTCTGAAGGTTGGGAGGCCCAAATGCAAATTCAAATTTTTGTAGCCCACAAAACTAAAATAAATACAATAATTATATATTTTATTAAAAATATATTAAATATACAATATAAATATATAACAATAGTAACTAATATAAAAAAATGTCAAAATATATATTAAAAATTTTATTATAATAAGTTATAAACAAAAAAATATATCATAATAATATATCAATTAACTAATACTATTTAATTCAAAAAAAAATCCTACTTGTTTTTTGAAACACAACATGCCTCCCATAATTTGGAAGCATTGTATTCAAATTACTAAACTCTTTAAATAATTCATCACCATCATTTGTTGGCAGTGTTTTAAGAATTTTTCTAATTTAGTAAAATACTCCAACAATTGATCTTCACTAACATTTTTGAATTTTACATTGAATAAAAATTCAAAGAGTTTTTCATATCGTTCAAATTGCTCAAACCGATAGAGGTGATGTAAATAAATTTAAAGGCATTAAAATGCAACCAAGTATATTTTCACAATCTTTGTAAACTTAAAGGTGATATTTATAATAAAAAAAAATATTTGAGATATAAAGGATGACTACACTATAAACAATATAATTAAGGTTAAGTGATATAAAATGTTATAATTTAAATTGATAGAAAATGAGCATATATTAAGGTTACGTTTGTTATGATATACAAAACTGTAGATATAGCATAACTATATCTAGAGGAAATTATAAAAGTTGTTTGGATTATTAATATTTATATGTACAGTATTATTGAAGTATTATTTATATATTGAATCAGGTACAAAATAGTACCTACTAATAATAGTTACAATAGTTACAAAGACCGTATAAACTTTAAAAAAAATTAATATTCTTTTTCTACCATTTATATTTATAAAATTTTATTTTTTTATTATATTTTAAAATATAATAATAATAAAGTATAAGTATATATTTATTTATATTTAACTGTATATCGTTCTTTTAATTTAAATAATAATAATAAATAATTACATAATTTTTGATTTTTGATTTTTTTAATTTATATATAAATATATATACGATAAAAAATTATATTATTTTTAAGTATAAGAATTTAAAAGTTATAATTTTACATAATTAAATATAATAATTAATAATTTTAATTAAAAATATAAAAATGATATACATAATTAATAATGTTAATTAAAAGTATAAAATTATTAAAATTTTAATTTCTTTATTATATTTTAAAATATAATAATAATAATAATAAATTGTAAGAAATATTATTATTATTATTAATTAATACAACTTATATAATTTATTTTTAAAACTAATTATAATTATACATTTTAATTTCAAATATTATTTTATAAAATTTTTATTATTAATATTTTATAATTATATAAGTTAAATTATATATAAAATATGATAAAACATGTAACAATATTATTTATTTTAAAATACATTTATGCATAATTATATATTATATTTTTATAAATTTTAATTTAATTAATAATACAAACTAATTATAAGATAAATATTAAAATAATTTATATAAATTTAAGGGTAAAATAGACTTTTTATACTTCTTACTAATTTTTTATATCACCAACCAAAACACACAATAATAAAACATATATAATTTATACTTATTTTATATTTCCATCCAAACACTAATAACTTATATAATTTATACCTTCTAATACCCTTTACAATTTATACCCCTCTACAATTTATACCATATACTTAATACTGGTACCAAACACTACCTAAGGATAAAAAAAATGGTATAAAAAAATAATAAATAGCTTATGAATAGAGAGAGAAAAAATTAGTATATTATTAGATTATATATATAATATGAAAAAGAAAAAAATAATATATATAATATGGAGAGAGAAAAAATTAACATATTATACAAAAATAAATATGATATTATACGGTAAAATAAATATTTTATAATATATAAATAATATTATATATACTAAAAATTTGGGCCATAAAATGGTAGGGGTGGATGGATACGGTATACCTTAAATTTTTATTCATACCTTATAAATTACCTAAAGTTTTAGTATAGAAAAATGCATATATTTACCTTACCTTGATTTTAGTATACATTGTTTTCTGTATATTTTAATTTCGGTACAATATAACTTTGATACCTAAAAACATATTAACTTAAACAAAAAACCAATTCAACTAAGAATAAGTCAAAAACCATACCTACAAACCCTTTTTCGATCAGGAACCTTGAACCTCGGTTGTGCTTCATGTAATAAGCTCACAAACCCCTTTTCTTCGACAACTTTAAATGAAACTTCATCGAGAATCACATACTCGGTCAATTTTATTTCACACCTTTTCTAGTTAAAACTACGTGGAACCAAAGCACTTTCTTGTCTCATCGTCTCTCATTCGTCAATATAGTTTGACTTTTATCACATCTACGGGCTCTACTTGTTTCATAGAGTAGACTTAACTTATACATTTTAAAAAAAGTGATTTTTCAACCCACTAGTACTTCAAAAAACGGATGGAATCTCAACTTAATAGTATTTACATACTTTGATTGGTTGTATTTTTTCATCAACCAACTCTTTTGTTTTTTTTCATAGTGTTCCTTAAATATACTCTTACTATGTTTAGGAGTTATAAGGAGTTTTGTTTTTAAAGTTGTTCTTACTCTCTTTTGAGTTGTATTTTTTATTTGAGATTAACTTGACAACATATTAAATTTTACTAGATCTGTTTTGAAAAAAACAAATCAAACACTCTATAGTGAAATAAAATTAGTTTTATATCTTATAATCTAGAATGTCTAGATATTGTATATATTAAATTATATTATAATATAATTATATTTTGATTTGACCTTCAAAAATTAGGATTTTATAATTAAATTAATATCAAATTTATTTATTTTCATATATTTTTTAATTTTTAAATATTATTTCGGTATTTAAGTATACTCGATATACCAAAATTTTGAAAATCTCATATTTTTACCTTACCAATAATTTTAGTATCGATACTATACCTTACTTTTTTTCGATATACCAAAAATATTGATATTTTAGATATATTACGGTACGGTATTTTCGATATACATATCTGATATCATATATGTAATTTTCTTACCCTCAAAGGGGCCCTATGCAATTTTATATGTTGCATTATCTTTCGGTCGAGCCTGCTTGCTAGAAAGCATATAATGCAGCAAAATGTTGAAAATCCCAGAAAACGCCATGGAATATGAGCTCAATAATAGCAAAACGTTAAGAAAAGTAAGATCGGTAAATTTCTTGTAGCATAATGTGAAAATAATGGGTAGAATCATCATAAATCCTACAGCTATGTTATGATGTTTGAGAACACCTTATTTGTTACATGTTTAGATGCTTTAATTGTAAATAAACATTATCTTAACTTGTACTTATTTGAATTTAATTTTTTGTGTGCGATTTTTGTAATATTAACAACAAACAAAATGTCTCTCTTTATTTAGAAAAAATATAACTTACAAAATATGAGTCTATCTCAGCAGTATTATTGTACAAGCATCATTGACGTGTCAAAAGGCATTGGTGAGTCAACAAGTCAACAAAACAACATTTTCAATTTCATGGAATTTGAAAAGTAGCCTCATTGTTATGCAAATAAGTCAATTTATAGCATAATAATAATAATAATAATAATATCAGTTAATTTTTATCAAATAAAAATCAAACCACACTAAGTCACGAATGATCACACGTAATGAATTGAAGTATTATATATTATTAACCCAAAAAAAACAAGAAATATAAAACGCAAATTGAAACAAACTGCAATAATAAAGTAAATATTTGAAATTAATATTTTCTCTAAACCTTTTTAGCCAACCAGAGATCTTGTAGAAAAAAATTATGAACACTTTGTTATACTGCAAATTGGTCTGGTTCGGAAACTCTTATTATTAGAAGAATTGAGCAGTTTAAATTATGTTTTCAGCTAATGTTGCAAATATTAATGTCAACTTAAATTTAGTCACAATCCTTAATGGCTCTAACTGTAAGGATTGAACATTCAGAGCAAATATTAATGTTGCATGGACATGGATCTTGCGATACGGACAGAGCAATCCACTACTCCTACGGTTATTAGCTCTCCTGAAGAGAAGGCTAAATTTGATAAATAGGAACGCTCTAACCGCATGAGTCTTATGATCATAAATCGTGAAATTCCGGAGGTGTTCAGGAGTGTTGTGTCTGAAGACACCACCAATGCTAAAGATTACCTTGCAGAAATTGAAAAGCGCTTTGTTAAAAGTGATAAGGCTGAAACAAGCACTATTCTTAAGAGCTTGAATTCAATGAAGTATAAGGGCAATGGTAATATAAGGGAGTACATCATAGAGATGTCTAATCTTGCATCAAAACTTAAGGCACTAAAGCTTGATTTGCATGAGAATTTACTTGTGCATCTCATTCTGATTTCTCTTCCGGTTCAATTCAACCACTTTAAGGTCAGTTTTAACTGTCAGAAAGAAACGTGGAACTTGAATGAACTAATTTCTCATTGTGTTCAAGAGGAAGAGAGATTAAAGCAAGAAATGACAGAATGTGCTCATCTGGCAAGCACCTCTAGGGATAAGGGCAAGAAAAGGAAGAATGTTGATGCTGCTCAGGGTCCAAATGCAAAGAAAAAGGTTAACAATGACTGTTTCTTTTGCAATAAGACTGAACATCTAAAGAAGGATTGTACTAAATATCGTGCATGGCGCGAAAAAGAAAGGTACATTTCTTAATCTAGTTTGTTCTGAAGTTAATTTAGCATCAGTACCTGGAAATACTTGGTGGTTAGATTTTGGTGCTACTACTAACATCAGTATTTCAATACAGGGTTGCCTGAGCTACCGAAATCCAAGTGATGCTGAAAGACGTATCTTTGTGGGCGATGGAAAATCGGTAGAAGTTGAAGCAATTAGACATTTTAGATTGTTGCTTAGTTCTGGTTTTTATTTGGACTTAAAGGATACTTTTGTTGTACATTCGTTTAAACGAAATTTGGTTTCTATTCGTTATTTGGATAAACATGGTTATTCTAGTTTGTTTGGAAATGGTCAATTTAAGTTATTTATTGGTACTTCGAATGTTGGAACTAGTTCATTAATGCATTATTACAATCTTTATTTACTTGATACAATTGCTTTATATAATGAAACCATGAATGTGGAATCAAGAGGTACTAAACGAAAGCTAAATAATAATAATTCGGGTACATTATGGCACAAACGCTTATGTCACATCTCTAGAAATAGAGTTGAACGTCTTGTGTCAGATGGGATTCTAAATTATATTGATTTTATAGACTTTAATGTTTGTATTGAATGTATTAAAGGGAAACAAACCAAAGATAGAACATTGAATGCATATAGAGCTACATAAATACTTGAGTTGATACATACGGATGTTTGTGGGCTGTTTCCGACTCCGCTTGGAATGGTCAGCGATATTTTGTATCATTCATAGACGATTTCTCTAGATATGCATACATTTTTCTTATTCAAGAAAAGGCTCAAACATTGGATGTGTTCAAGTCATTTAAGGTTGAAGTTGAAAATCAACTCAATAGAAAAATAAAGAAAGTTAAATCTGATCGTGGTGGTGAATACTACGGTCGGTATGACGGTTCAGGTGAACAACATCCAGGGTCTTTCGCTAAATACCTAGAGGAGTGTGGTATCGTTCCTCAGTACACCATGCCGGGCTCTCCAAGCATGAATGGTGTAGCAGAAAGACGAAATCGTACTTTACAAGATATGGTGAGGAGTATGGTTAGCCATTCATCCTTACCAAAGTCACTCTGGGGTGAAGCACTAAAGACTGCAACATACATTTTGAATAGAGTGCCAACAAAAGCAACGACTAAAACCCCTTATGAGCTTTGGTCAGGGCGAAAACCCAGCCTAAAACATTTTCATGTTTGGGGATGTCCAGTAGAGACAAAGCCTTATAAGCCTCATATGGATAAATTGGACCCCAAAATAGTTAGTAGTTACTTTATTGGCTATTCTGAATGATCAAGGAGCTATAAATTTTATGATCCCAACTTAAAGTCAATTTTCGAGACAGGAACAACTATATTCTTTGAGGATGTTGAGTTTGGGGTGAAGAATCAAATAAAGGATTTTGTCTTTGAGGAAGAGTCAACTTCTAATTTGGATAACAATGAGTTGACTCCTATTCTGATTTGTATGGACAATGATCAAGATTCTCATCTGATCATTGATAATATTGGAATAATTCCAGAAAATCAAGACGACGTTGATCTCCCAGAGGTACAAACTCAACAACCTCAAGAAGAAAGTATTATTGCGGAACAAGTGTCATTACGACGATCCACAAGAGTAAGGAGAAGTACTATGTCAGATGAATATGTATTTCTTCAAGAACATGAGGATAATCTTGGCATTATGGAAGATGATCCAATAAACTTTCATCAAGCCATAGATAGTTCTAATTCAGAAAAGTGGATTGATGCAATGAATGAAGATTATAAATCTATGCAAGACAATAAAGTTTGGGAACTTGTCCCATTACCAGAAGGCGTGAAGCCTGTTGGTTGTAAATGGATTTTTAAAACCAAACGGGATTCTAAAGTAATGTGGAAAAGTATAAAGCACGTCTTGTGGCAAAAGGTTTTACTCAAAAATACGAGATTGATTATAAAGAGACTTTTTCTCCGGTTTCAACTAAAGACTCTTTTAGAACAATCATGGCACTCGTTGCACATTTTGATATGGAGCTACATCAGATGGATGTAAAGACAACATTTCTCAATGGAGAAATTGATGAAACAATTTATATGGTGCAACCAGAAAACTTTGTGTTAGGAGATTCAAGGAATATGGTTTGCAAATTAAAAAAATTCATCTATGGGCTCAAACAAGCGTCTCGTCAGTGGTACCATAAGTTTCATGAGGTAATTCTCTCATTTGGTTTAGGAGATAATTTAATTGATGATTGTGTGTATCAAAAATTCAGTGGGAGTAAACATATATATATCTAATTTTATATGTTGATGATATTTTGTTTGCCTTAAATGATATAGGCTTATTGAACCAATCTAAGACTTTTATGTCGAGAAATTTCGAGATGAAAGATCTTGGTGAGGCCTCATTTATATTAGGGATCCAAATACATCGAGATCGTTCTCAAGGAATTCTTGGATTGTCATAGATGAGCTATATCGATAAAGTACTTAAAAGATATGACATGCAAGATTGTAAATTAGGAAATACCCCAGTTGCTAAAGGAGACAAATTTAGTCTTCAACAATGCCCTAAAGGAAATTTGGAAATTCAAGAAATGCAAAAGATTCCATATGCTTCGGCAGTTGGAAGTCTAATGTATGCTCAAGTTTGTACGCGTTCATATATTGCGTACTTAGTTGACGTATTAGGAAGATATTTGAGCAACCCAGGTTTGGATCACTAGAAGGCAGCTAAAAGGGATGTGAGATATCTAAAGAGAACTAGAAGTTACATGCTCACACATCAGAGGTCGGATGATCTTGAGATCATTGGGTATTCTGACTCTGATTTTGCGGGATGCCAAGATAGTTTAAGATCCACTTCGGGCTATGTATTCTTGTTGGCTGGTGGAGCGATCTCTTGGAAGAGTTCCAAACAGGGACTTACAGCTTCCTCCACCATGGAAGTAAAGTTTATAGCATGTTATGAGGCATCAAATCAAGTAATATGGCTAAAGAATTTTGTCACTGAACTGCGTATTTTGAAAGGGATTGAAAGACCCCTTAGGTTATTTTGTGACAATAATTAAACTGTGTTATATTCGAATAACAATAGGAGCTCGACTAAGTCAAAACATATCGATATAAAGTTCCTAGTTGTGAAGGAAAGTGTACAAAGTGGTCAAATTTCTATAGAACACTTGGGTACAAACTCCATGATAGCTGATCCATTGACAAAGGGTCTGCCGCCTAATATCTTTCATGAACACACTACTAACATGGGTGTTTTAGAGATGGATGATCTCTAGGTTAAGTGGGAGTTTGTAAATTCAATTGTCTTTCAGTTTGTTTTATGGATATTTATGTAATTCAGTTTCTGATCAGATAAAGTATTGTACGGTTTATTGCATTTTGTACAATAAAGTTAAAGTTTGATCTCACTAAAGTTAAGGTAGGACCAGTTGAAAATTGACATGAATAGATCACCTTGCATGTAATTTTTCATGCCACAAATTCATGATTAATCTATGTCATTTAGTCATATTGATATTTGTGACCATTGAAGGTTTAGTTGTGATTGATACAACGAAGACCGTCTAGATCCTTGTTAATATGATTAATGGACGAGATTGTTAATGTTCTCAAAATCAATGACAATACTGTACACAATAAGGATATATTATTCATTTTTTAAATATATATGTCCAGTGGGAGATTGTTAGAATTTAAAGGGACATTTATATATTTAAATGGATATATATGGTCATTGATTATAATAAGTCAATATTATGTGATATAAGGATGTTTGGGATTTGACTTAAAGACGTTATTGTTATGAATGTTAAATTGTGGATACCTTGCGGTATTTCTAATTTGATGAGAGGCCAAATTAGAAATTAGCGTAATGAAGCAGTTATGACGGTTATGGTCCCCAAAAGGCAGAAGAAATTATAAAAGGGAGGTTGGTTGATAAAAAATAAGATCGAACTTATTTTTTATCACACGCTCTCTCTCTCTGAATCCCCATCATCAGAGAAATAAGGCTAAAGGATTTCTGTCATTTTGGAAGACCCTCTCATCTAATCATGTCTAACGATCCAGGTATATATATTCTGTTTTTGTCTTTCATATCTCAGAAACAAAAATGAAGATCTAGGGTATTATAATTTATGATTTAAGTTTATTATGAAATTATTTTAATAAATTCCAACATTTCACACACATATTATAACATTCACTTGTAATAAAAAATGCCTATATCGATTGGACTATCATGGTTACCATTCGGTATAAGGTAATACCAATTGTTTTTTATCTAATCGGTCTCAATCGATAAAAGCTCTCTCGATGTTACTCTATAAAGTAACACCAGTGATTCTCAAATAGGCTATGGTGATTGGTTGTTGAACCAATCAGTGCTACTTAGTAAGGCTACGACGATTAATTACTAAATCAATTGGTATAGACATTTTTTTTAAAGGAAAAATATATATATGTATATGTATGTATATGTATGTATATGTATGTATATGTATGTGTATGTATGTGTATGTATGTATATGTATGTATGTATATGTATATGTATGTATATGTATATGTATGTATATGTATATGTATATGTATATGTATATGTATATGTATATGTATATGTATATGTATATGTATATGTATATGTATATGTATATGTATATGTATATGTATATGTATATGTATATGTATATGTATATGTATATGTATATGTATATGTATATGTATATGTATATGTATATGTATATGTATATGTATATGTATATGTATATGTATATGTATATGTATATGTATATGTATATGTATATGTATATGTATATGTATATGTATATGTATATGTATATGTATATGTATATGTATATGTATATGTATATGTATATGTATATGTATATGTATATGTATATGTATATGTATATGTATATGTATATGTATATGTATATGTATATGTATATGTATATGTATATGTATATGTATATGTATATGTATATGTATATGTATATGTATATGTATATGTATATGTATATGTATATGTATATGTATATGTATATGTATATGTATATGTATATGTATATGTATATGTATATGTATATGTATATGTATATGTATATGTATATGTATATGTATATGTATATGTATATGTATATGTATATGTATATGTATATGTATATGTATATGTATATGTATATGTATATGTATATGTATATGTATATGTATATGTATATGTATATGTATATGTATATGTATATGTATATGTATATGTATATGTATATGTATATGTATATGTATACAAGGGGGGCCTTGGGGGGCCGGGCCTCCCCCAACCAGGGTAAAAGTTTTATCATATTTTATATATATGTTTACCAAATAAGACTTTGTCCTCATGGTTTTAGAGCTGAAATCTATAATAGAGGTCAGGTGATGATCAAACCTTGCCTCTCACATAACCTCACCTTCTTTTTATAAAATTTTTATTTTATACAAACACTATTTTCTAATATTTATAATAAACTAACACTTTCTTTTATAAAAATTAATAAAAAAAAAAACTAATTCATAATTATATTATTCTAATTTCAAATATAATTTTATTAAAGTAATTATTATTAATATTTTAATTTATACAAAAAATATTTTCTAAGATACAATATTTATAATAATACATAAATTTTAGTTAATATATAAATAAAATTTATTTATATAAGTTAAAATATAAAGAATTATATATAAAATAATGAAAATCATATAATATTATTATTTATTTTAAAACTACATTTATATTATAATTTATATATATATATATATATATATATATTTTTATTAATTTTAATAAAATTAATAATACAAAATACTTATAAATATAAGGTTAAAATAACCATTTATATAAATATAAGGATAAAATATTATTTTATATTTCTTAATTTTAAATTAGTTTTAAATTATTTCAACAAATAAATGTATTGGTTAGATTTTATTTAGGTGTCTAGGGTTGACACATATTTATTTTTAATTATTTATTTTATGTATGATATAGAATAATGGGGATGTTCTATAAACGAATTTGTACTTCTACATCACATGACCAGAATGAGTCTTTTCAATCAATTAATGAGCCTACTAATGAGTCTAATGTTACTGATCAAATATACATGGTTAGAATATAGCATATCAAAAGATGCATCATTTTGTTTTGGTGTTATCTTTTCAAGTCTTTAAATAGAGAAAACGTAGATGATACATTTATAGGAGATGGGTACAAAAAATGGAAAATGACATTAGAAAGATTCAATCATCATATGAGAACTTCAAATAGTTGTCATAATGAAACTAGAGTTCAATTTGAATCATTTTAAGATCAAAGTCATAACGTGAGAAACGTTTTATGTACACATGGTCGTGATATAGAAATAAATTATCGCACCCGTTTAACGACAATGTTTGATGTAACACGCTTTCTATTGAGGCAAGGATTACCTTTTCGAGAACATATGAGTCAAGTAGTTCATCAAATAAAGTTAATTTTCTTGAATTGATTGATTTGTATAGTCAACGTAATGAAGATATTTTGTCTTCTTTTGTACCGACTCATGGACAAGAATAATTTAGTAATTGTGTTTGTCAGTATTTTTATGTAATTATCAAGTAAAATTTTAATTAAAAAATGCATTTATTTGATAGCCAAAAAAATGCTACGTTACTATGTATTTGGCCCCCCCGAGAAAATATTTCTGGGTCCGCCACTATATATATATATATATATATATATATATATATATATATATTCACACAACAAACTTGAGGCCAGTCGTTCCTCTTCACACGATACAACCTGCAATTTTACATTAATGAAATGTACGTACAAAATTAAATGATGAGATGATTCTAAATTTCATTGTTACAATAAGGAATTAGACATGGAATTGCAACCACAATATAGGGTCAATAAATGATCAATAACCCAGTGAAAATATCAAAGGTTAAAAGTTGGTCTTTGGGAATAAAAAAAATAATAATTTGCAAAATTAGTAATGAAGGGTTCAAATTTCTACGAATTAATAATTCTATAGAATTAAGAATGGTTCATAATTAGAGTAAGAATCTTCCTTTTGTATATATTAACAAATTCTAATTATTTAAAACAAAAATAAATATAATAGAATCATTTTAAACAAAAGTATGTATAAAATTTAAAATATTTAAAATTTAATTAAAATAAGAGTAATTATAAGGAATCGAAATATTTGTAATTGAGTAATAATAATTTAAAATGTATATTTCTCTATATTAATAATTCTTATTTCCTCTCTCTAGATGTATTAACTCTTGTATATATATTATTCACTTATTTATTTATATATATTTTTTTAAATAATAAAATATAAAAATGAATAAAGTCAACAAAAACATAATTGAAATAATTTTTTAAGTATTATAAATATATTTTGAATCAAATATTATTTTTTAAAATGATATATTATTTATTGTAAAAACTAATATTGAGTGATATGTTTAAGGACAATTTGATATTATATTCAATTGTTCAATTTTATAAAAATATATATTATAATAAATATACTTTTAAGCAACATTTGAATATATATTTTATTGTAAGTATATTTCATTCTACTTTTTAATTAGATTTATGATAAGATTGTAAATTAATGAGTAAAGGTTTTTAATTAAGTATAATACAATTAATTATTATTTGTTTTAATTTGAATATTTTTTATTATTGAAAAATAATTTTCTTTTTTTAATAAATTAAAGAGAATAAATTATTGAGCCCAACAAAAATAAATAATTAAAAGAATATATATTTTTATTTTCTTTATATATTAAATTATTATTATTTTAATTATAAAATATATATATATATATATAAATAACAAAACCTAATATATATATAATAAATTTATATATATGTAACAGATAAATATATACATATATATATATATATATATTATAATTTTTTTTAAATATTTATAATAAAATAATATTAACAAATTAAAGAGAGATAAATCACCAAACATATAACATTTCAAAATAAAGAAGTGAAAATGATATATTTCTAAGATGGCATATACATTGTCATTTCAATCTCATTATCTTTCACTGTTACTCATAAAATAAACATACTCAATACAGAAAATCATTCATAATTTTTAAATGTAAAACATTCAATGAAACGACTAGCAAATCATGATTAAATATTATAAGCATTCAAAT
The DNA here is from genome assembly GCF_907164915.1 of Impatiens glandulifera. Lineage (NCBI taxonomy): Eukaryota > Viridiplantae > Streptophyta > Magnoliopsida > Ericales > Balsaminaceae > Impatiens > Impatiens glandulifera. The sequence continues at coordinate 45,278,915 of NC_061866.1, read as the reverse complement.
AACTAAAAAAACATATTTAAATTGATCAAAAACTCATTTCATGGGTTACACATTCTCAATTATTTTATAAAAAAAAACATATTACATAATAGATCTATCATACAACAGCACCAATCTCTGAGCATACATTATGTACAGAATAAAAAAGTGCACCCCTATACTACATTCTCCTCCAGAACGGCCTTGTGAAGCATCATAGTCCTTTGGAAGAACAACAGCTGATATTGCTTCCTGTACTGTTCTTCCTGCACATCATATAGTCAAAAATTCAAAAAAAATAGAGAGAATTGTAGAATATGATTTGAATGACAGAAAAAATAAAACAAACCTCAATGTCAGTCATCTCAAACAAAACCAAATCTGTTTGTCCAAACAGATTTGGCTTCTGTAGCAGGACCACACAATCATTTTAACTTTCAAAGATGCTCGGAGACCTTCAACACATGAAAATAGTATTTGGAAGTAACCTTGCAAAACACAGAATAAAATACAAATAAAAATTAAAACTTTATTTTGATCAACAATGAAATTTAGATGATTTCTTGAGAGGTTCACCAGTCTTTCGGAAGCATGACTGGTTAGCCTATATAAACCATCATAAACATCAACTATTGTACTAGTTTTGGGCATGATTTCATCTATGGATGGAAGAAGCTGTATTTTGAGAGACGGCGGCATTGGAAAGAGATTTGAGATAGGTTTCTCTTGGGACACTTCCATTTTATTACTACGAAACCCTAGGTATAAACTCGGGCCCGAGAGTTGAGAGGCCCAATTGTAAATTTAAATTTTATGACTCATAAAATTAAAAAAAATATAATAATTATATATTTTATTAAAAACATATTTAATATACAAATTAAATTTATAACAATATTAACTAATATAAAAAATATTTTAAAATATATATTAAAAATATTAATATAATAAGTTATAAATTTAAATAGTTTATAGTTTAATTAATGGAAAAAAAGAAGATATAAATTATATTAATATTTAATTAATAAATATGTAAATTTAAAAATAAAAATTAATTTTGTTTATTAACATAAACTAAATGAGTTTTTTTTTTTTTTTTAATATGTTAATTTAAATGATATTTTATTATTACATAAAGTTAGTTGGACAATAAATGAGCTTTTTTTCTTTATTTTATAATATATAATATACAATTAATAATATTATATACTACAAATTTGAACTATTCAATTGCATATGTTGCGTTACCCTTTTGTCGGGTCTGCTTACTAGGAGAAATGCAGAAAACTGTCGAAAATCTCCGACGGGTCTGCTTACTAGGAAATGCAGAAAATTGTCGAAAATCTCAGAGAACGCCACGATGAACTCAATAATAGAAAAACGTTGAGAAAAGTAAGATCCTTAGATTTTGTGTTGCATTATGCGAAAATGATGGGTAAAATTATCATAAATCCTACTGTTAACCGTCCAAAGATTGTCATAGATCGGCAATTAGGGAAGAGAAAGAGAGTGGCGCGATCGGGGAAGAGAAACAAAGCGGCGATCGAGTAAGAGAAAGAGAGACCCCACGCAGGAAAGAAAAAGAGGGGTTTTTGTTAATTATATGGGAATTACTAATTGGTATATGATCAATCGGGAATATCACTGAAGCTTCACCAATTGGACCAATAGCTACTAATATTTGACAAACGCGACAAATTTGCTGCCCTTTTTTAGGTTTTTTTATGGGCTATATCGATTAGTTTTTAGAGGCTTTCACTGATCGGTTAAAACACCAATTGGTATTATGAACTGATTGGTTTTAAATCCAAACGGTATTATGCTCATAATATCGATTGGTGTTTTAACCGATCAATGGAAATGATCGTCATAGACCTCTTTTTTACTAGTTATGATTCATATCATACATTAGTTTGAACTTTTAACTTTCAAATAATACTCTACATAATCAATTTTGACATGATCCACTTTTTTAATTATTTACGCAAATGTCACAAAGTGTGGTGAAATACCGAGACAAAAATAATGTACAATACAAGTCGTAACATAATTGTAATAAGGTAATAAAAATGAAACATCAAAAGAACTTATTCTCTACACACAATTATTGTAGGCTAGTTATATTTTCATTCAATATATTTTACAATCATCATATGTGATGAACAGCAACTTCCAATTCCCAACTTCCACATTCCAAAACTGGTGAAGTGTATATATTGACTTGAATGATCTCATACGTAATTAATAAATATTATTTAGGTTTCTATGGTCTTTGCGACGACCATATATTGTTTTATTTGATTTTTAATTTATATTATTTATAAAATAATTTTATATACTTAATTAATTAAAAAATAGTTAAAATAATTATATTTTATTATTATTTAAGTGACATTTTATAATATATATAAATTATTTAGTTATAATAATATTAAATATTATCTACGATAATATTAAATATATATAAACTAAATAATTAGTTATAAATATATTATATTATCTTTTATATAATTTTATATGCAATTGACGAATTTCTATGGGAGTTGCGACGACTATATTTTTCTACAGAATTTACGACGGATATGATTTTCTACGGAATCTGCGACGACTATATTTTTCAACAAAATTTACGACGGATATAATTTTCTACGGAATCTGCAGCGACTATATTTTTATGTTTTTCTATGGAATTTGCGACATACATATTTTTCTATGATTTTTTCGATTAACTAAAAAAACTTTAATATTCGTTGTAAATTTAATCCAAAATATGTTATAAATTCATTTACGAATTTTGCTATAGAAATTTACCTTTTATTTTAGCGACGATGATTGATTATAGGTAAATATCTTTGTTTTTTACGACCAAGTTTTCTTCACTCATTAATATTTTGCAACTGTTCATGTTTTTCGTGGATTAAACCATCGAAATATTCGTCGCATATTTCCGACGTTGATTAAACGTCGATAATTATGCGTCGCTAATTGGGCGTTTTTTTGTAGTGTACAAATTTGCAGATAAGATTAAGAGGATGAACCAAGTCAAAACTCTGTTTATCTTGGTCTGAATATCAATGATTTTTGTAAAAAAAAAAGAAGGTATATATATATATATATAATTATTTGTTTAATTTTATAGGTAGATATTGATATTTATAGCAACAAATCATTAGCAATAGAAAATACCAAGGCAAATGTATCGTGGACATTCGTAACTCAACAGTAAAATACATGAATTTATGTCGGCACAAAGTAATTATGAGTTTGAGTCTTCACCCAATATAGTCCTCTAATGATCCTATATTATCAATTGGGTATATAGATATTATATTTACTGTCGTTATTAATAGATATTTAGGTAGTATATGATTATTATTTATATAGAATTATTATAGAATTAATTAATTTTATAACCGAGCTGAGTTTAAGTGAATTAAATCATTATCATTCTTTATAGAGACGAGTTTTATCTTTAATAAAGGGGTGATAAATGATTTCTATGAAAGTTCCTTCGAAAATAAATTCTCATACAAAAAAATATATCAATAATTTAATATATCTACAAATAAATAATATTAAAAAAATGTGAATATACATAGCTAGATTTTCATCAGCATTGATTCAAATTTAAATTTATTTAAAATTCTTATGTATTGGTAAAACTCACACGTTATCCAGTACTACGTAGTATGCATTTAATTTGTCAAATAAATAAACTAACACTTATCCTATTGAAATAAATAAAATGTTAGCACTGCACTATATATAAACTTCTCAAGCCTGATCAATTATCATAAGCAATCTAATGAAGCTAATAATAATACTTGCCGTTCTTTTCACCTCGGTTACTCTCGCCGTGGCACAAAACTGCGGTTGTGCCCCTGGACTTTGCTGTAGCCAATTCGGTTTCTGTGGCACCGACAACCAATACTGTGGACGTGGTTGTCGGGCCGGTCCCTGTACTTCAGGGTCCGGAGGCGGAAGCTCATCGCTCGCCTCGGTTGTGACTCAGTCGTTTTTCAACAGCATAATAAATCAAGCATCGGGGACTTGTGCTGGCAAGAGGTTTTACACTAGATCAGCGTTACTCAACGCTGCTGGCTCCTCTAAGTTCCCTTCCGGTTCTGGCGACGATGCTAAACGCGAAATCGCTGCTTTTTTCGCTCACGCCACACACGAAAGTGGACGTAATAAAACAACATATATATTGTTACATGCTGATTAAATATTGAAATAAACTAATTAAGATTTAAAACAGAGCAAATGATTTAATTTTTGTTTGTGCAGATTTTTGCTTCATTGAAGAGATAAATGGGGCGTCAAGAGACTATTGTGACAGAAATAACCGACAATATCCATGCAACCCTAGCAAAAAGTACTTCGGTCGGGGACCTCTTCAACTGACTTGGAACTATAACTATGGTGCAGCCGGGAAAAGCGTGGGGTTTGACGGCTTAAACAATCCCGAGATAGTTTCGAATAATCCAGACGTGTCCTTCAAGGCGTCGCTTTGGTTTTGGACCACCAATGTTCAGTCTCGTTTTAGATCGGGAGGGTTTGGTGACTCCATCCGAGCTATAAATAGCATGGAGTGTAATGGGAGGAGTCCTAATCTGGTAGCTGCCCGTGTTCGTTACTACACAGATTATTGTAGAAGATTCGGTGTCTCCCCTGGCAACAATCTCAGTTGTTGATCCAACAAGTGTTCAGATATTTATGTTGATGTTACTAATAATAATAATAAAACTTTGGCCTATGGTGGGCACACTTGTAATGAATTTCTTTTGGATGTAATAAAATAAAAATACTGTTCTTTCTATTTAATACTTTGAACCCCTTTTTTTCAACAAAAAGTTTAATAACCAAGGATTAATCATATCTACACCTTTGGATTTGAGCTTGGAGACAACTCAAGAAGAGTGTGTGACCTTATAAGGTCCTATTGGTAGGTGGGTCTTGAATAAGTCCAGCAAGTTAATGGGCTAGTCCATCCTATTTAATAAAAAAATTAAAATATTTAATTAAATTTACTAGTATTTTTTAAATATAAAAGTGTTTAGTATAGTCGATTATGAAAATTAGAATTTTTATTAAGATTTCAAATCTCACCCAAAAAAAAAACATTTTTTTATCTATCATTTTAACTTTTTCTTCATGGCTAGGGAACGGATCTAGCACTACAACTTGAAGATAATAAAAAAAAAAAAAGCTATATGTCAACAATCATCAGTTAAGAAGGATCCCCAATCTTAGCAGGACGACCAAGATTGAAACTTGATGAAGAAAACAACTAAACTAGCTAAACCTACGCATAGCGAGCCTGAGTCGGTACCAGAATAGAACGGTTCGGGTACTTAGTTTGAAGTTTGGTTCGGGTCATTTTGGGGGCAAAATGATCGTGTTAGGTACCCGTAAAAAGATTCAGAACTGAACCGATACCCGATTATTTATTATTATTATTATTATGTTTTTTACATTATACTATATATGTCTAAAAGATCAGTGTAATTCTTATGATAAAGTTATTGTTTTTCTAATTTTTATTTTATTATATATGTATATTTATGTTAAGTTAAAAAAGGTGTTAAATGAAAGAAATTATTTTATATTATTTAAAATAAATGTTAAACAATACAATATAAAAGAAGTTAAACTGGATAAAAATAATATTTTAACGTCAAGGATTAAAATAAAAAATTCTTATAAAATATTGGGTCTGTGTCGAGTCAGAACTGATCTATTCGGGTCAATCCCCGAACCCGACTTTTTCAAAAGAGATTCGGGTCCAGGACGAGTCCCTGGTACTTAAATTTTGTCATGCCTAACTAAATCGCAAAAGAGATAAAGAAACGTGAAAATAGAAAAAACATGATTTTATTTCATGTGATGATTTCCTATGCAGGCTATGCTTGTAGCAACATTTTGGATAGTCAAAAAAATGAAGTTGGTGGTAAGAAAGTTGGAACATGTTTCTACCTACATCTATTGCAACTGTCCTGGAAGACCAAATAATTAGTTAGAGTGACCATGGTAATAACAGGGCGGTGTCAGACTTGAAAGTGGAAAGAACCTGGTTATCATGCCCATAGTTTTTTCTTAATAAAGAGAACTAAAATGATATATTTTCATGATCTCAATTTCGTTCAAAGCGTTTTTATTTGGAATTGAATTTGTGACCTTACAATCTCTTAAGTCGATTATTTAGTTTAATAATTTGGTATGATTTTGTTTCATGTATTTATTATTATTATTTCGCGGAATGCCTTGTCAGGCCGCAATTGTTTTCTTACAAAATAAAATTAAAATTAAAAAAAAAATCTTATTAATTGGTAATATGATCAATCAGTTTACATATAATCTGTTGTTGTCTCTTGATTTTAGAGATGAACTGAAGTATAAAAATAAAATAAACATGATTAGCTAGCTACTAGTATATGTGTTTTTGTGTTTATGTAAAATTAGAAAAAAAAAATCAAATTAAAGATTCATCATCAATGATCAGTGGCCTGGACCCCTAGGACTAGGTCCTGAAGCGAGTTTTCCAAGCCAGCAAGACATTCTTAACTTGGCCTTCTCGTACATAGTTGGATATGTCGCCAGATTATTTTCTCCGGCAAAGTACAATTCCTCCGTCGTCCTTGACATTAACATTCTTGCCCCCTCCGACCGGTTCAGGATTGAGAAGCAAACTATGAAGAAGATTATCAGAACCATACAGCAGTTGCTCCTCCTATAATTCATCGTGTATTTGTAATAAGACAGAAGAAATGTTTCTTTTGATCAGTTATGAACTTGTTTGAGAGATGAAAATTAAGTGTTGAAGCAGCAGCAGTATTTATAATTAAGAGGTTTCATTCATTGTTTGGTCGGCTTGGACACAAGGCAACTTCCTCTGTTTATTTATTCAAACGTTGGACCGGCTACTGACTTTTTCTTTTTTTAGCGCGTGGACCAACTACCACCGTCTTCATACGTATTCCAACACCTCATAACTCATTCCTTTTTCATTTTCTCTTTCTTTATTAAACACTTTTTTTTTATTCATCTCTTTTTTATGTTATATATAAAAAACGGTTTGAGATTTGGGACCGACATTAATGTTCATACTTATTACTGTTTATGTTATTATTATCTAAGATCACTCAAAAACAATGTTTTTAAAAAATAAAATTCCAATTAAAAGTGTATGACTTCACATTTAGTTTTTCACTTTTAGGTTATTTTTCAAACATATGGTACTTATTTAAATATGTGTTCATATCAAATAAGATTAGTCTTCTAATGCCTAGCTCAATTGAAATATGTATTATCTGGTGTGCCAGAAATAAATATATATATTTATTTATTTATTTATTTATTTATTTATTTATTTATTTATTTATTTACGGTAGAAATATGATATTATCTTAATTTTTTTTAAAAGTTAATATAATCCAATATTGTTTATTTAATTATTAAAAAATAATAAAACTTATTTTTATCTACTCGGTTTTTTTTAAGTCCACCCTAATTGTTTTTCAAGCTTATCCCAACTCTAAATCCTGGGTCTGTCCCTAATTAGGCAGCTCACTTACATGACAACAATTTTATTAAAATTATAAGATATTTGGTTAAACTTTATTAATTTTTTTTAACATAAAAAATTGTAACATATAATTTTTATTTAGTTATGGATTCAAATATATATAACGATATAACTCATATAAAAATTATTATTTTAACATACAAAACACTGTTAGACTTAGACTGCTATTATGGCAATTCATGTGTTATTATTTTTATATAATAAATATTGGTTTCAAATCAAATATATATTACAAATATTAAAGTATATTTAATATTATTACTAAAACAAATTTTCATGGATTAGAGTTAAAAGTTGATGGCATACCCATTAAGGAAACAAACTAATTGACCGGATATTGTTAGAGAAGAATTAAGTTGTTTGACGGGAATATTAATTTGTATATATGTAGTCTACTTTTCTTTGTTTGCTAAACATATTTTTCTTATTCAACCATTTGAAATAGCTAGGGTAAGTAGACTTATCTATAAAATAATTTTAATTAATTTGGAGCAAATTAATGACTCATTCAACAGATACCCTTGTTTACTAAATAAGGAATAGAGGTTAATTTGCTCAAAGTTTATAGTTTGTACGTGAGCAATATTTTCTTTTTAAAACAAAATATATGGGTGATTTTATTGTTGTTCCATTTCAAATTTGAAATATATAATACCCATTATTTGTTTAGGGGACTGTTCTTGTTTTTATTTTTCAAATAAAAAAGGTCAAATGTAAGAAATAGTTGAATCACTAGTGAGAAAGTGAAGTGTTCAATATTTTGAATGAGCCACCAACTATATCTACTACTATTAGGGTTGAATGAGAAATTAAAGAAAAGTTGGGTCATCATTTGGATTTGTTTAAGTGCTTACACACCCTATACATAAGCTCTTTTGTACAACTTGTATGTCATGATTATCAATTTCCCCATATATGAATAATCTATAAATCATTATTAGTTCTCATAATTAGTCTTATTAATTTATTAATCCACTAGTTCATTAATTTTGGAAAGATAAATTAATGATGTTTTTATGTTTAATTTATTATTTGTTTAAATCATTCTAAAAGATATTGGTTGGGCAATAATCAAACTTTTATTGCACAATTGTCTAAAATCTGTGCAGGCATCTTTTTTTATCAATTGTATGCATTGTTTTTTACTTCTAATTACAGCTTTTTAAAGCATTTGTAATCAAGTTTAAAGGTAGATTACATGTACAGTATATATAAAGAAAAATCATGTTCAATTCTGAATTTTAAAAAAAAAAATAAATCAATTTAGAGTTACATATAAACAAAATAATTAGTAAATAATACAAAATAAAACCTATAAAATTATTTTATAATAATAGACAATATCCAACAATAATACAATTGTTTAGGTTTACTCCAAAATCGAACTCATTTGAATTTCTAAATGATTAATGTTGGAGTGGAGCAAACCGAATAAATCAACAAAATAATATCGATACCAAATATTTTGAGCGACAATTGAAGTTATGCTAGATTCTAATTAAAAATATCGCAAATGTTTATATATAATTGTGCTAACTCTAAAAATAAATGAAAAACACGAACACAAACAAAATAAATAAATTTGAATTTTATTATTGATTTATAAGAATATTATTTTATTTTAATAAAATAAAATAAACTTTTTTTTTATTAATAAAATTACCTTATCATAAATAGTAGAAATTACTTTCAATCAAAATAATATAATAACACTATAATAAAGAAGAAAAAAACTACCAAAATTGAAAAGTCTGCTTTTCTTGTCCGATACTTTTCAAACATTCAGGCTGTGTTTGGTACGAGGTACAACATATTAGGTATAAATTATAAAGAAGTATAAATTGTAAAGGGTATAAAAGAGTATAATTTATATAGATTATTATTGTTTGGTTGGAAGTATAAGTTATTATATAAATTATATGGGTTTATAATTTTTTGTTTGGTAGATAGTATAAAATTTAAGTATAAGAATAAAATAATATTTTTTTTTATTTTTTTTTGTTAATTATGTTTTTAATATTATTTTAAATATTACTAATATTATATCAAATAAATAAATAATAATTTAATTACGTTATTATTTTAAATTAATAATAATATATAAAAATAAATATTTAGTATTATTTCATAATTTTGTTTAAAATATGAATGATAATATATATATTTTTAAATGATTGAATTAACAGATAATAATTATAATTAATAATAATAAACGTTTAACTTTTTTTTGTAAAAATAAATAAAATTAAAAATTATTTAAAATTTTAAATATTAAAATGGATAAAGTAAGTTTATTTAAAAAAATATTAAAATTGATAAAATAAGTTTATTTAAAAATAAAATATAAAATTAAATTAAAAATAATAAAAGCTTAATAATTAAACTTTAATGAAAAAATAATAAAACAAATTAATGTTAATATTTAAAAAATAGAATTAAAAAATATTAAAAATTAATTAAAATTTCAATGCCTTCTTGTAATAATTTACTGTATATACAATAATACTATATATACAGTCTTATACCTTGTACCAAACATAGCCTCAAGATATATTATTATCGTTCAATATCATGTTAAATATGTTCAAATTTTTCGTTAGTTAGTAATGAATTTTTATAATCTGAATAATATTTTAATCGTTTGATAATCCTATTGAGGAAATTTATTGTCCACTCAGAGATGAACCCAGATTTCGGTGGTGACTCAGTATTAACCCAGATTTTGATGGTGAGGTGACTTAAAAAAAATTATGATGGGTTAAAATAAAAAAAATATTTTTTTTTTCATAAATGAGTAAATAAACATATATTTAAATGAACAAAGAGACATTCTATTATTTTTTTTTTTAAAATTAGAGAGTAATGACACATTTGAAGCAATTTTATTTATTAAGGATTTATGGAACTAGTATTTTATTATTATTATGATGCCAAAAGTAGGAAGATAATTATAAAATAAAATATCAATTACCCAAAATAATTACATAAACAAACAACTTAACATGTAAATTGAGATAGCGGCGGATACACCCACATCTTCTATCCTATCAAACTAAGATAAATGGACCCTACCACACCAAGAGCGTAAACTCCAATCGCCGTCCCAACCAAATCTTTCCCAGATCGGGTCGCCATTCCAATTCCTGCAATTCCAGCCACTCCTATCGGAACGCGCCGGATAAGAGCGTTTCCAGCGTTTGAAATAACAGCATCAGTGAATACCTCCACCGCCAACGACTTGAACTCCTCTTTCCCAACCCCACTCGATTCCTCCGATTGAGGAGACCGCCGACGAGAAACAACAGATCGGTAGGCTTTATCTACTTGTGAACGACTTGGAGGATCAGGGACCCAAGTTCGTACCAGAGGACTAACGCCGCCGGCGATGAGAGATCTATGAAGGCGAACGGCGGCTGCGAGAAGCTGATAAGGATGGACTACGGTGGAGGCGTGCTGAGCTAGGGTTAGAGATTCTTCGAAAGCGGCGTCGCAGGCGGTTGTGAATTCCGATGACCTGTTCAATGTGCCGGAGACTCGCTTCGATGCTGACAACCCCATATCCTCCTCTATCTCTCTATATCAGATTTTTGGTACTTACTGCTTTATTTTTATTTATTTATATTCATTATTTTTTATTTTATCTAAATATTACACATATTTTCATTTTTTTAACTAATAATTTATTTTCTATTTCAAACAAAAATATTTTAAAATAATACTATTTCATTAAATAAATTATACATAATTTTTTTTTATTGATATTAGATACCCTACCTAAAATTAAAATTTCATTATAGAAAAAACTATATGGTTATCATACTGTTATTTCGGCATATTGAAATCTCACCATGTTACAAATAATGTATTGTTATACTTAGATCATCTCCAACTGGCACCCATAATGGGTTTGGGTGTCCTTTTTTTCCTCCAACCCTACAGAAAAAAACTCAAAATGAGTTTTTTACCCTCTCTTCTCCAACCAAACGCTTTTGGACGGCCTGCATTTTGGCCATTTAAAAAAATGGCCCTAAGGTTATATATATATATTTTTTATAACTTTTAATTTTTTTACATTTAAATTAATCCTTCAACTTATATTTATTTTTATTTTTAAGATAAAAAGTTAAATTATTTTCTAAATATATAATTAAATCATTAAATTTATTATATTTGAAATTTAATCTAATTTATTTTATATTTTATAATTTACTTTATATTTTTAACTTATATTTTATAATTTTAATTTTATAAATTATCTTATAATATGTTAACAATGTTTATTTTAATATAATATGTTAACAATGTTTATTTTAATATAATATGTTTGTTTATTTAAATGTATTAGAATTATTTTGTTGTTTATAAATTATTAATATATAATTAATTTTATTTTAATTTTATTAAATGAAAGAGAAAAGATTGAGGTTAAATATGTAAAGTTGATAAATATATAGATAATATTAATAAGGTTAAAAAGTTAGTGTAAGAAATAAATATATTATTTTGAGTTTGAGAATGAGTTTTTAGGTTGGAGATGAATTACTGTTTGATGGAATATTTACTGCATTTTGTATTTGAGAATGAGTTTATGGGTTGAAGATGGTCTTATACCGAATATTTACGGTATATCACGATTTGGGTATTGTATCGATATTATACCGTTCATATTGAACGGTATTAAAGATTAATTGTAATTTAATTTAATTTTAAAAATTATGATTATATAATTAGATCAGTAATCCCCTTTAAGATGTATATTTTGTATTATATTAAATAAATATAATAAATTTGTATAATTTTTAACCAAAATTAACCTAATTTAATTAGTTAAATGTTATATTCACATATAATGAACTTAGTGCTATTATTTTTTAGGTTGTTATTTGTTTAACCCCTTACATTGATATCTTTGGTTAGGATTAGGAACTCAAAAAAGGATCCATAACTTGAGAATTGAAGTCCAAGAGATTGAAAATAAATTTAGTAAATATTAAAATAAATTTATTCGTAAGTATTATATATATTTATATTTATATTTAATTTATAAATATTATTTGGTATTTCAGTAATATTATTGTAAAAAATTTATCCATAATTTCTGTATTAATATTATATCTTTCCATTTTTTTTTTTTTATTTTTTTTTTGTTGGGTATACCAAAAATTATTATTTTCAATATTTTGTAATATAATATCCTCGATATATTCAAAATATATATATTTTCCAGCCCCTACCTATACCAATCCAATCCAAACCACATTAAATTATTTTTAGATATTTAAAATGAGGTCTCATTTAAAATATATATATGAAAGAATATTTGGTACAGATTTTACCCTGAGGGTCACATTAACTATGGTGAGAAAGTTCAGGGGTATATTTAATTTATAAATCTTGATTAAAAATTATAGATATTGAAGCCGCGGCAGCGTCTTCTTCTCCGAATGTTAAACCCTAGCTAGTACTCTTGTTGATTCTCCGTCGGAAGAAGAGTATGGAAGAAGAATTCCTTATTACTGACGTTCACAAGTTATATGATCAGATGAAGAAACAAGACAAAAATCTCACCCTTAAAAGAAGGTTTTCTCAATTCCATGATTTCTATCTCTAGTTCGATTACATTGCATTCTAATTGTTGTTCTTATTCAGGTGGTTGATTGGACTCCCCGTTTCAAAATCTGAGGAAGAGAAAATAACAGGAGCAGCAGGAAAACTTCAGGAGAGCAGGTGACTAACAAATTTTCTAACTATGAATTACGAATTCTAAAAGAATTAAGGATCTCTTTTGTGGGATAACTTGGTTTATGGTCTTGTACCTTACTTGTAATAGTTATTTTAGTGCAATATTTGTTTAATTTAGGTAGGATTTTCAAGATGACATGTGAGAATTCTGTTTTGAATTCATCCTTGAAATTTAATCATTCTTGATGCAGTTGTGTGCTTTTTGTTTTATATTGTTCTTAATCTGAATTTACTTTGTTATTGATTCTTGTTACAGGACAATTCCAGAAGCATTCATCAGGGAAGATGATGTATGTGTATTGTGGTAATCATTTTGTTGGTTGTTACACCTTATCGTGTCCTGATCATGCAGAGAATGTAGTTGAAAGCCAAATGTTTCTGTTAAAATTGCATTTTTTTACTCAAAGTTTCAATGACGATGCATCCTATCAGAAGCGTGTCTTGAAGTTGTCCAAGTAACCTTGTAGACTCGGTTATCTATTTTGTTGAATATTTGTTTTACCCTTTCACCTTGATGCTCATTTCCTAATCATTAATATTTCTTTTTTACTTCTGTTATGATGGAGATTTCCTTCCATGTTTGGTTTGTTGCTTTTTATTTCGAATTGAACTCTTACATTTATATTCATTTGATCTTATTCTCAGGTAGGCTATGAGACCGTAAAATCTTTTGTGAATAAAGCATTTGCATCATGTCATACTGAAAGAGAAAATCATGTTGATAAATTCAGTGTCCAACCTAGTGGTTTGCCAGTTGATCGAAAAGCCATTTTCTCTCTGATAGACAATATGACAAACAACGGACTACACCTTTTTGTGAAGATGCTTACAAATGGAAAAGTAAAATTTGCATCAACCCGCTGTAAGATGAAAAGTATCATTAAAGAATTCCTCCCAGAGTTACTTGGGCAGGATGGTAATAACAGTCGCACAGTAAGCATTCCTGAGAAGTTGTACAACCTTTTGATGGATCCACTCAATTTCAGAGAGACCCATCTTGTAAATCTTTCAACCCGATGTCCCTGTGCTGTAGTAAACAAGGTATTGGATGGTCTTGATGATATGCCTTTCCGCACCTTAAGTGCGATGCATAGGAAAGTAAGAGGTATAAAAGGGTATATGCCTCAACTGCAGCCTCAGAGATCTGGTTGGGGTAAAACCAAGTTGGTTGATCGGCTAAGGAAGATTTGTACAGAGATGATATCTGGATCCGATTTTGATGACGATGATAAGCTGAAGGAACCGTTGGCTAAAGCAATGGCAGTTGCAGGACTATGGTCAAATCTCATACAAGGGTGTCCTTTTCCGGTTAAATTTTGGAAATACTCATCTGAAATAGAAGTTCTGCAGGTTGAGATAGCAAAGGCTATTTGGCTTCTCGAAAATAAGGTCAGGTTTAAAGAACTGAAGAAATTGCAACTTCTACTGGACCCAAACGCTGAACTGTCGAGTAAAAGTATGCGGATGGCAGTCAAAGGCATGTTGACTGAATTTCTATTCGAGTGCGGTGACATGGAGACGTTTCCACAGTCCTTGTTAGAAACTATTTTCGTTATCAATAATAGTTCTAGAAGATGTCCTTATAGATTCATGTCCAAGGAGGAAGTAGGGAAAGAGGTGGAATCTGTATTGTGTGTTAGCTCTCAGATTAAGCAGGTTCTGTGGGAATTCCTTCCCGAACATGATTTTGACCAAGATTTTGCTGATGCATATATGGAAGATCTAGAAGAAAGTGAAAGTACTTTCGGTTCTGATCAAGATGATGACGACGATGATGATGATGGGACCACCAGTCATTTGCGTCCTGTTGATGATCCATTGGTTGAAATTGAAGATGTTGGAGAGTCATATCCTTGTAAATCCGCATTAGAAGACAAAGATAAAGATGATATCAAACTTATTGAGAAAAGAAAAGATGTTCTTTCTCCAGAAGTTGTCCCATCAACAACATTGTGTGATGAAAAGGCTAGAAATAGATATCTAATTGTCCAGGAATCCTGCGATAAGACAAGTATGGTTGCTTATGATTTTATCGGCTGCATTCTAGAGGAATTGGCGAACATGGAGAACTTGGATTTGAGCTGTGATGACTTATCTTATCTTAGAAGAAGTGGATCAAGCCAAAACAATTTCCAAGGTATTTTCATTGTTCAAATCTCTGCACAATTGTCATAGTTTTTGTCATTTGTGAGACTCATTACCATTTTCCAATTTCCAAATTCCATTCCGCAGTTGAAAATCAAGAGAATATTTCTTCAAAAAGTGATGACGGTTGTGATGCAATCATCATCCGAACACTTGGCAAGCTGTTACCTTCATTTCCAGAAAGGTATATTGCATTCTTCTTTCTACATTAACAGCACATGTCTTAATTCCCAATTGGAAACACTTTCTGGATCTGAATCAAGAGTGAAAACAGAACTTAGTTAGAAACAGATTCACGGTTTCTCATACGGATCTCATATCCATAAAGTGTTATCCAAATCGTCCCATGTTTCCAATTTTTTTTTCTTGTTTTGCTAAGCATCTGTTCCTCTACTTGCAGTGGAAAAAAGAAGGTTAAGGAAATGATGGGCATAGAGTGACTGGTTTCCTCAATATAGTCCAATCTAATACAATTCAATTCAGGTTATCTCATCTGCTTGTTGCAAGTCTTTTTAGGATATTCCTAGATTGAATTTAATCTCAATTAGGGTAAATAGTAAAGAAAGAAAAGAAATGCCAGCTATTCATATCTTCTTATTTAATACTTTAGATTTTCGACGAAAATGTTGATAGGCAAACCAACCAACCAACCCCCTCTTTTTGTGTCCGGTTTTGATATTGATATGTGATATATATATCTACTGTCTTACTTAGTTTTATAATGACTTATAAACTCTTAATCTTGTATCATTTGATCTAAATATATATTATATATATTTTAATATAAATGGAAATATGGAATCAAATCTTCCAACTTGCAAGATTGTTACATTTTTTTTTTGTTGACTATATATAATCTTGGGTGATGTAATGTCCCATGATGGTTCTGTTCATATCCAGCAAACTTGGAAAACATAAGCTTTGGGGTTGGTGGATGACAGTAACCTTAATTATTACGTTAATTAAGATCTTTTATGAAATTTATTTTGAGATATTACAGTTATATTATATTATGGCATGCGCAATCTGATAGAGAAATACAATAATCATTTCATTATTTTTTAAGTTTTGATGGAATTAAATTATTATTATTTTGATGCTTTCATTGTCGAGTTTAGTAAATTGAAGTAAGACACAACTTATATTTTATATATTTACACTTATGTATTAAGCAGTCTGTCACATACATGATGCTAATATTAAATATTTTCTTTTGTCAAACCTATAAAATAACATTAGTTCTTATTAAATAATAGTTAAGTTGAGGTTACTAAGCAATGTTTTATAATAACTTAAAATCTTAATATTTTTTTTACTTGGTGAGTTAATACTCTAAATTAAAGTAAAAGTATTGGGTTATAACCATATAAAACAAATGGGTTGAATTATTATGTTTCAATTATTGTGACACGCTTTGCGTACTTGTGAATTTAAAGGTTGATTAGCTGTTATTGAGGATTCTCAACAAATTAAATCCATGAGAATCTGCATCACTTATTAACAATATATATATTTGATACTCTTTGATTCTTGCTTGCTATTATCAGAAATATAAATATTATAATGTACTAACTGATTGATTCACAAAACATGTTCTCCAAATCCATCAAGATTGAAGCGGGTCATTGACGGTGTTGTTATGCTAGTTCTCTCTATAGTATATCTTTTAATTTGATTGATCTAATTATAAATTATCTATTTTCTACGACTTATATTTGATACTTTTGAAAATGTTGCGTTTGAATTTACTCAATTGAAAGAAGTGTCTTGGTCAAAAGAATGATAGATATTGCAATAATTTGATGAAATCTTTCTCTATGTATAAAAAAATTAATAAAAGTAGGAATAAAATAATTGGGAAGCATATAAAAAAATATAATGTTGATGGTGATCGTGATGGTATTAAACTCCTTTAAGAATCCGTAAGCACATGGGTTACGTCTCGAAACTCGTGTTAATCTTCTTTCTAATTACCTAAACAAATATTAATTAATTCTCAATTCGAATTTTTGGCATTGTCCCCACCAAACTAAAAAAGATTCCCCGATTAGCTAACCTATTTTTTTAATTCCCTGTTTGATTCTTCTCTTTAGATTCCTAAATTGCCTTTTTTATGCATATCTTCTCAATAACTTGAACCCCACTATCACAATATCTCAATTTCTAAACATTATTTGATATTCAAGTTATTTTACATTTTGTCTGAGATTATATCTTTCAATTTATAAACACTTATGAAAATGAGTTTTTGATTACAAATATAATTAATATATGTTTAATTAATTTATGTTTATTATAAAGGTAAGGAATATTTAACTAAGTTTGAATATATATATATATATATAATATTATTTTGTTTTAAATTACTCATTATATATTTATTTTTGTCTTAAATTGTTCGTTGTACATTAATTTTGGTTTAAAATTGCTTTTTATTTGAATTTATATCGTAAGTATCTAAAACCATTTAAAATGTTATAAAATCATTAATTTGTGTTAAAATATGTATAAATTCGTTTTACACGTTTTATATATATATATATATATTTAAATTATACTGCAGACAAAGTTTTTATCTTCGTTTTGAGATTATTTCTTCAACTTCATTCTTAAATGACGACGCATCTTCTTTGTTTCATTTTCAGACAACGATGTAGCATAATAAAGTGACGATGGATTGTTACTTATTTGTTTCCTTCATATTTAGATATTTTTGTGTTTGTGTTGTATCCCCAAAATTATTTCTAAGTAATAAAGAATATTGACGTTGAAAGAGAGAAATTAAATAGTATGATAGAGATTACGAAATATAAAATATGATATTGCAATATAAAATTCGTAATGTGTTTGAAATGGCCGACTAGACAGAATTTACATCAAAATGACAGTTATCTCCTTAGTGAGAATGAATGTAACTTAATTTTTATACGAAATAAATTTATTAGTTAAATAAACTTAAATCCAAATCTGATAAACACAATTTAGTTGGAAACTAATTAAATACAACTTTGTAAATTATTGATCAAAATGGTTCAAATTTTGACCATAAAATAATTATTCATATTTGGAGTTAAGTATTTCCTCTAGTACGAATCGAAAAAGCCTAACTATTTGAAAAATAAATAAATGTATAAGGGGGAATTTTAAAAATAAATGTACACGAAATAATTTCAAACCATATATATTATATGAGATATTTAAAACTTAGTTATATTTACATAGATCATTATACATATTACTCTTTTATTATATCTAACCTAATATTTATATTAAATATTTAACAAACAAAATAAAATTATTTATAAAAAAGTTTACTGCAATTTTCTATATATAAAAAATCTTTCATATAATCCACATGAATCTTTTTTTTTTCTTCCTATTAAGATGTGATTTGATTATTTGTGGACCATAAAATTAAAGACTTTAACATCCATCATTTTTCTTATTTTTAAATTAGTTGAGATTTTCTTTCAAATTGTGACATCTCTATATAGTATTTACTAAAAAAAAATAAAACAGTTTCATTACTCTTTTTAGACAGATTACAATTAAAATTATTTAAATATAAGTTATAACACGAATAGTTATAAATTAAAAGTTAATTTAAGAAAACTTTAAGACAAATATACATAAAACAATCGCAACTCGAGTACCACAAACTAGTCTATGGTGTATCTCATTCATTCATTCGATCATATTATGAGGAAAAATTCATAACCTAGTTCTTAGTGATCCTACTATAAGTTGAATCCTTTTGTTTTTTCTTTTGGTTTGGGGTGAAATGTAGAAGACAATAATTAAAAATAAAATTTAAAGAAATATGTTTCAAATATATATTCATTATAAGTACTTTTGTTATAGAATTAGTTGTCTAATTAGATTCGCGGAATACAAAGTACAAACTGAACTTTGAATACTATTTACAAATCAACTAACTTTTACAAAACTTTATTTAACAATCCAACTATGATTTTTCTCATATAAAATACTAAATTGGCCAATTTGTATATATTAGAAATAATAATTGATATCATTAATAGTTTGGTTTGATTTGATTTGATTTTATTTTGTAGTCCCAATATTTCAAGGGTATCCCTACACCCATTAAAAATTACCACCACCCTATTTATTGGACCAGACAATATGAGGCACGTGTTTGACTAATTGTTAATGACACAATTATCCCTCCCCTAATTAATTATTAATAATCTCAATTCTTCACTATTATTCCTAATCATTATGCTCTAATATTCATCTCACTCCTTTTCCTCTCTTGTTTATGTGTCAATTTACATACATATTAGTAATATTAATGTAGGTTTAATGTCAACTTTTGTCTTCTCATTAATATATTTTGTTTTGATAATTCTTCTGGAATGACAATGTATTCTACATCGGTTGTCTAACCCTATTCTATAGGGTAACTTTCCAACTACTCACACAACTCTTCTGTCAAGATCGTTATCATAAATATAGTCGATATAACCGATAACTTCATCTCTAGTCATCTAAATTGTAGTTGAACATCTGTTAAACCCCTTAAATAATATAAGATTCACTGAACTACTCTCCAATATTCTTTACCTAGATTCGTTAAGTATTTATTACATAAATTTGTTAAGTATTAATTGTTTACTGAATATGTCAAATCCGATCAAGTACAAACTATTGCATATATAAGTAAAACAATTGCAATGAAATATCAAGCTTGTAACATATATTCGAAATCAATATTAGACTAAGGTGACATAGAAAAAAAGATAGTTTATGAATTGTTAATGAAAACTCACAACTACATCAAATATGTCGAAACAACAAATGACTTTCTCAATATACCCTTTCTAACTCAGGTATAATTTTCTAGTTGTTCTATCTTTAGAAATCTCCATTCCAAATATTTTCTTTACAACTCAATCTTTCGTATCAAACTTTTTAACAAGTTGCATATATACTTTCTTTGTCTGATCATTTGTACCATTAATTGCTATCAACATATAAGATGAGATAAACAAATGAACTATTGTAATCAACTTTAAAGTAGACGCAACTATCAAAATCACTTTTTTTGAAGTAATGAGTGATCATAAAAGAGTCGAAAATTTTATATCACTACCTTGACGATTGCTTTAAACCATAAATGAATTTATTCAAATAACAAATATAAAGTCATATTCTCTTAAAACTGTAAATCTTTTTTGAGAACGTTGTGTTCTGCTTCTTCTATAGAGTGTGACTAATCCATACGGATTAAGCACATAACCCGCAAACACACTTAACCATTTAATCAGGCACAAAACTTGTCGCATGACGAGTTCGAACCAGGATCTCAGGGAGGCTGAAGATATTCACCTCTTGTTACTGCTAGTCTAGAAAAGATGATTAAAATTGTAAATCTTTTAAGTTGATGAATATAGACGTCTTCATTTAAATCTTTGTATAGAAACGCGGTCTTCACATCTAGCTGATCAAGATCCAAAATATGCATCATCACGATGCCAAGTAATTCTCGAATCAAAATATGTTTCACAACCGGAGAAACATGTTAGTAAAATCAATCTCCAAAATTTGACTATAACATTCTACATCGACTCTTCAAGGAGATCCAATATCATATATGGGCTTATCTGTAGTAATATGATATTGTAGTGCAAACAGTAAAGTATCTAACAACTCTAGTTTTGTTAACGACATTATCACATGTTCAGATTCTGATCTGATCTCAAACTCCATTTGCTTGCTAAAATTTTGTTGAATCTTATCTCGAAAAGTTTTAAATTTTTGCTCAATCTTATCACAGTAAGATGTAAGGGATGTATCATTAACATAAGTGTCTCATCAAAATACACTTTACAGATCGAACCTCCAATTTTTCTTCATCAACATGAGCATATGTAGAACAACCAAATATTCTCAAATCAGAATAACTAAAATAAATATCATACCATACTTATTGTAGAGTTTGTTTATCAACGACAGACGATAGAGACCGGTTGGCGAGGAAACATGTTGAAGCTGCGACTTCAGTTCAAAACAACTTTGGTAAATCAACATTAAGGAGCATATAACACACATTATCCATCAAAGTCTTATTTACCCTCTCTGTCACACCATTTTGTTGTGAATTTTTAGACATTGTATGGTGCCTCATGATTCCTTCAGTCCCACATAGAGTATTAAAATCTTCAAAACAGAACTCCAAACTATTGTCAATACGCAAATGTTTTATTGGTTTCATAATTTGAGTCTCAATCATAATCTTCCACTCCTTAAATTTAGAGAACATGTCACTTTTCTATTTATAAAAGGAAAACCAAACATTTTTAGAGAAATAATAAATAATTATCAACATATAATAGACATCTTTCATAAAAAGTACTTTAGATGGTCCATAAAGATTAAATATTAAGTGTTTTTTAGTGTTGTGGAATTTTTTAGAGAATCTAACTATTTTATGCTTGTCAAGTATGCAATGCTAACCACTTTAATTTACTAATACTATGTTCCATCAAGAAGTCATTGTCTTCTTAACTCGGTCATGTCAATCTCACTCATATGACCAACTCCCATATGCCACAATTTTGTGACATAATCATCAGATAACGAGGAGATGGTAACAACAACATTGGTTATAACTATGGAGTCTTTCAGAATATAACATGTCAGATTTTCTTTCACCTTTCATCACGATAAAAACACCTCTACTAACCTTCATAACTCCATATTCAATAGTGTACTTGTATTATTTTGAATCGAGGGTACTAAGAGAAATAAGATTTCTCTTTAAATCAGGAACATGTTTCACATCATTAAGTCTTCGAACAACTCCATCAATTTTTTTAATTTTTATTGTTCTTATATCCACAATCTTACATGATTATTTGTTTCCCACTAACACAACACATTTGGAAACTATATCATATGTTGAAAATCAGTCCCGATTGAGACACATATGATACGTACATCCAAAATCGAGTATTAAATCATTTTGCGATCTTGTATCGCAAACAAAAGTTATGAGGAGTTCACTGTCTTCAGATTTAGTAATACTGGTTTTGCCAAAATTTTCTATTTGTTTTTCAGTCATAATATCATCCTCTTCCTTAATTTTATTTTGCATCTTCCAACACTCAGATTTTATGTTATCTCCTTTTTTTCAATAATTGCAAGTCTTCCAAGTTTTCTTGAATTTAATACATTTGTATGATAATCTTTTGGAACCCTTTCTTCGGTTCTCCCTCCAAAAATAAAGCCCTCTACCGAACCATGAGAATGACTAACAAGATGTTTCATCTTCCACTTAGAGAATAATGCATCATAGTGATAATATCACGACTAAATAAAATAGTACCACAAAACGTGATATATGATGGTGCAACGAACACAGAAGAATCAAAGTTATATCTTCATCATCATAGTTGACTTCCAAGCCTCCAAATTAGTAACAATTTTCTTAAATGCCGATAAATATTTTTTTAAAGACGTATCTTTTAGCATACGATGAATTATTGATGCTTTAGATGCAACTTAATAGTAAGAATTTTCGTCATACATAACTATTTTAGGTTCAGTCATACTCGTATATTTCAGAACATCCTGTAGAATATTATTCGACAAATGAAGATGTATATGAGACATAGACTTGTGAGTATTCATCTTTTTCTCTTCTACTGTCCACGAATTGAGCATTTTATCAGACCATAATAAAGTTTCGTCCAAATCAATCTGAGCGACAGAGTCGCATCTTAACATGCCATAAATAAAATATAGTGTTACAATTCAATAAAAGAATATCGTACTTCATACTAGCATCTCAGAAAACAAATATAGTCTTAAAATAAAAAAAGCTCAAAATTTTGATACCACTTGTTGAAACTAGATATAGATTTGAGACTAGTTAAGAAAAAGAAGATGTGAGTAATAATAAAAAAAATACGATAATAACACAAGATTACGTGGAAAACTAATACGGAAAAACTACATACACATGAGGAAATTGTTCACTATGTTATCAAGAGAATACTACATTACAGAGAAAAAAATAATGATTAATATTTTTTTGTGTATAAAACAATTTAATTAAAATCATATATTTATAGGTTATATAATTAGGCTTAGCGGACCCAAATATCAAACCATTAGAATTTCTTTTATTGTACTGCAAATCTAAACCCAATCTCTGATAAAAAAAAAAAAAATCATTTAAGTCATCACAGAATTCTATGCTCCCAAAATTTATCTGCACTTTTTGTTCTCACTCACAAGAAAGAGAGAAAAACTTTAATTTAAAAAATATATTTACGCTTTTGCTCCTCTCTGTGAGTGAGAGAAACATGGTGAGAAGAGAGATTTCGGAAATAAACAAATTTTTATTTTTTTGAAAATAATCAATTTAATAAAAAAATTACAAGAAAAAGTTAACCTAATATAATATAATATAATATAATATAATATAATATATATATTGCGTAAAATTTGAGTCATCATTATCTATAATAATATAATATATTAAAAAAAATAAAACAGTAAAAATTAATATTTTATTTGGAGGGCTAATTCAGAACTATTTTAAATCCATTTAAATATATATTATAATTCGGCTAGAAGATTCTCTAATATATCAGGGTTATGCAATGCTTGTTTGAAAAATGATTTAATTATATGTGTATCTAAAGTATATAAATTAATGTGTTTATTTTCGAGTTAAGTTACGTTATCAATAACAAACATATGAATACACACGTTTATTTATTTTAAGTTATGTTAGGCTAATTAGAGATTTATAATCAACAAACACATAATCGTGTCACATTTTTGTACTCTACATTAATTAGGTCGGAGATTTGTGCACATGAAAACATGTTTACATACTTTAAGCCATTGATTATCCAACTATAAGTAAAACATGTTTATACAATTACATTTGGTTATAATGGGAGAATTTATTAAGAACCCAAAAATATATGTTTATACTTTTCATTGGTAACAAGCACAAAACTACATGTTTATATATTTTATATAGGTTATGTTAAAGATTAATGAGCAACAAACACATAGATGAGACATTGTTTACATACTTGAGACTATTTAAAGAATTTTTGGAAAAACTATTTAAGGAATTTATCAATAACGAACAAATGCATAACATTAATTACATACTTAAGATTATGTCCACATGCAGAGAATCACCAGCAAATACAAACAAACATGTTTACATACTTTTAGATTATGTTAGGGTTCTATCAATATCAAACATATTAACAATTGACACATTCAAGGCCATGATGCTCAGCTTTTATAAACCATTAGGTCATGAAGAGTCCTTCATACATTTCTCTTCCCTTAATTGTGGAAACCAAAATGAAATAATCACTACCTCATATGATTTTTTGTAAAATCAGGACATCTGTAATAACTATTTATTACATTTAAATTATTATATAATTTGAACTTTTAAAATGACTGTATCATAACTCAACTTTCAATCTAGATCAATATTTAAGTTATTATTAAGTTTTCATTAAAATTTACACAATTTCAATTTGCCCACTTCATTAAATGTATTTCAATTAGAATAGAACTTAAAATCTCTCAATTTCTTAAATTATTTTTTTCAATTAATCTATACACAACCATGATCTTAATTTTTTTTTAAAGTTTCATAAAATATTGAAAAATGAATTCGTTTAAGCACAACACAACGAAATAAAGCTTCACATAAAATACGAGAAATACCATAAAACGAGAAAAAAAAAAGATCGTATGCCACAAACTGCCAAAGAATTAGTGTGCACAATTTTTTTTAAGAAAGGGCGATGTTCAAACGACTCCACTCTCGTCTTCTTAAATTATATATTTTTTTTCAATTAATCTACACACCCATAATCTTAGTTATTATCATTAATTATAACACTAATAAATATTAATTAATTAGTTAAATTGATATTGACATGATTTTATGAAATAATCACTGACATATATATAGCTAGGTAAACAATGATCACAAATATTTAGTTCAATTATTTTTTATATATATATTAAAGTAAGTTGAATTTTTAATTCAATTTGATTTGTTATAAGTACATTATATAATTGAATGTAATGAGAATGCATGTAAAGTTGTAGTTTAAGCTTGTTCTTTTTTTTTTTAAGAAGAATTAATACAATCAAAATCTAAAAAATAGGAATGTCAAGAATCAAAATTAGACAAATCTTAATTATGATTAAAAGATTACAATCAAAATCAAAAGACACTAAAAAAATCGATTAGTACTATTCACAAAAACAAACAACAAAGATTACCAACAAGAAGAAAACAATAAAAACATATGTTAACTACTCCAATCAGGTATTTATTTCTATATAAACTTATTGCCTTTTAAATTTAAAACAAAAATCATTAACTTCATTTTAAATTCATTTATATAATAATATGTATATATATTTGTATGAGCAACACATTTTTTTTTGTATACTTTACTCATATCATCATCCTTACAAAACTAAATCACAAACAAATATATTTTGGTAATAATAATATAATTTAGTTTTATAATTTTATTCTAAATAAAAGTTATTGCAATTTAACTAGTGTTAATTATACTTAAATTATTTAAAAAATAGGGAAATTAAATTAACTATTATTGACTCATTTAAGTTTTTCAAATTAACCCAGGTCAACATTTGTTGGTTTGAAAAACACATTTAGACTGATTTCTATTGGTTTGAAATTTAATTAAATTTTTTTAGCATAATTGTTTCTATCATTCAACTTTGAACTTAAAATTGAAATGAGCTCATGTTATTTAATTTATATATATCATGATTAATCACACAAGTAATATAATATATATATATATATATATAAATTATATTTATTTATTTATTTGATATATATCTCAAAAATTAAAAGCATTGTTATAATAAGATCCAAATCTATATTGATATACTCAAGCAAACTTATTTTTAATCCAAGTTTTTATATAAATGTCTATATTTATTTAATATTCTAATTTTACTTAATATCATTATATATCTATTAGACAATATTACACAAATAATGACATTTAAACTATGTTTATCCTAATTAAACATATATAACTTAATTTATAAACTTTAAATTCTAATCTTTTTTATTTTTAAATTATAATTTATTTATTTTTTATAAACATCCTTTTTTATTTGATATATTTCATATAAGCCATGACTATATATATATATAATATAACGGACTTGAAATAAAATATTTTAATAACGACCCGACATGATTCATCATAGGGACTTTTTGTGCCTACGTCGTGCCTAGTGTCACAATATTCACATTTATAAATTTTGTCACGTGGTACATACATTTAAAAATATAAGTTAAAACTTCTAACATTTAAGGTTTTTGTTATTTTAAATATTTTAATTGATTTTCAATATATAATTTTATGATTGACATATATTAATATTATAAAAAATAAAATAAAATTATAAAAATATATTAAAAAATTGTCCATAAATAATTATAATTTTATTATTATTGTTTCAAACATAATTGAACTATTATAAAATTTTATTCGGAATGAAAAAACCATACAGGTTTTCACTGTTTACTACAACTACAATATTCATGCTCTAAAAGTATATAAGGAAGAAGCAATAGATAACCAGAGAAAATTCCAGGTTTGTAAACCTAAACTATACTGAGAAAACATTGAGAACAACTTATAATTTGTTATGTTTTTTAACATGAGAGAGCACATTTTAAGATTCATTGAGCAACCTAATATCGTAAAAATGGTCGGATACTATACAGATAAAGCAATCTTGTTTGAACATTTACAGAATCTTCGACAGAATAAATGAACGATCGAGAGTAATGTCTAAAAGTCTTTTATGTGTAAAAACACATATTTAATACTAACATTTTTTTGTAACAGACTTTTACAAGTTAGATGTGATGAAATCAAAAAATTGTTCATTCAAATTTTACGATTTATTTTAAAGATTAATGACTCTGGATATGTTATCAAAGATTTAAATCCCGATAACATAATGTTTGAAAAGTAACTTGTATGTCACGATATTCACATTTATAATTTTTGTCACGCCGTGCATACATTTAAAAATATAAGTTAAAAACTTATAACATTTAAGGTTTTTGTTATTTTAAATATTTTAATTTATTTTCAATATATAATTTTATGATTGACATATATTAATATTATAAAAAATAAAATAAAATTCTAAAAATATATTAAAAAATTGTCCATAAATAATTATAATTTTATTATTATTGTTTCAAACATAATTGAACTATTATAAAATTTTATTTACAAATTAGGAAGTATCTTAAATATACAAAAATCTTGTTTAAGAATAAATTAACTGAAGTCCAGTAACTATAAAATTATATAATTACATTAGGTCAGAAACTAGAAACTAGAAACTAGAAACTAGAAACCAGAAACATGAAACAGAAAAACAAAGAAAAATGAAAAAGAAAAAGTGGATATATATTAAATTTAATCGGTGATGAGATAATTAGATAAACAATCCAATTCCCGAGAAGGGTAATAGTGTAATTTACTTGGTAAGATTCTAGCTGACTTGCTTACTCATGCTAAAATACCGATGCCCCGGTGGGGATCTCATATTCATCCAGCAAACAATAAAACAAGACACCACTTCTCTCATCGGATTAACATTCGAAACGAAGATACACGAAGTTTACAGAAGAATTCTATTTTTAGCAATTTAATTCCCCAGTCTCTGACCCATTGCACCGCCTTATCTCTCTCATTCCATTTTTAGAATGATTTTAGACTCTATCCGTTAGGAACTTGGTCCCTTAGCCGATTCGGTATGGGTGTTAATTTGGGATTTTCTAAACTTTAGTATATATAAATAGCTTGCTCGGTTTGAAGCATATCAATCAAAACCACACTCATATCTTGTTTTCTTAAAGGGTAAAAGCTTCTTCTTTGTTCATTGTATTTCAAGGTATGGTTCTGTTCTAATTTTTATTTTGTTTCTTTTTCAGTGTTCTTATGACTATTCCAACAACTTGAATTGGGTTTTTATTGGTAATTCATTTGATTTTCTATGTTTTGTTCAATTCATTGATATGTTGCTTTGATAATTTACAGAATTTGGATCTGGATAATTTCTCTACTAGAAGTTTTAATAATGGAATATTGGGCTTCTTCCAACTCTCAAATGGATGGTGAATCATCGGATGATTTCTTTAACAGTGATCAGGATTATTTGAACTTAGAAGACTGTTATGATGATGGGTGGTGCAACGATTCTCAGATGAATGATCATCTCTTTGCTAATTTTCCATCATCATCATCTTTTGTTGATGCATCAAATTTTGTTGAACAAACCAATCCTCCTTATAATATCATGACTGGATCTTATGACAACATGTTTCAACAGGATGATGATTCCTTTTTCAGGGAAAATAGTGTTTGTAGAAATGTCTCAGAGGATGAAAACTATAATAATATATTAATCCCGAGATCACTTACAAAGCCTCTGTCTGAAAAGATCCTCAAGGCATTGACTTTGTTTAAAGATTCCTCTAGAGATGGGGTTTTAGCACAGTTATGGGTTCCATACAAGCAAGGGGATCGTCATTTCTTAAGTACTTGCGATCAACCGTACTTGCTCGATGAGACACTCTCTGGTTACCGTGATGTGTCGAGGATGTTTACTTTCTCAGCCGAGGTTAAAACTGGTTTTACCTCGGGACTTCCTGGTCGTGTCTTTTCCTCCAAAGTTCCTGAATGGACATCTAATGTAGGTTACTACAATAAGGAGGAGTATTTGAGGGTGGAACATGCTGTTAATCATCATATTCGGGGTTCTATTTGCATACCGGTTTTCGAGATTGATACTGATGAAAATAGTTCATGTTGTGCTGTTCTAGAACTCGTTACGAGGATTGAGAAACCGGACTTCGATCAGGAGATGGAGAATGTTTGCGCTGCACTTCAAGCTGTGGATTTGAAGAGCACTTCTCGTCCTCGATTTAATCCTCAGGTAAATTGATTAATTCATTTCATTTTACTTTCTCAAATTGTATTAAATAGTTCTTATTGCTTTCTCTACTTGTTGTAGATAAGTTTATTTAGTGAATTTTAAAAAAAAAATACTCAATTTGGTCACACCAATAATAAGGTCTTAGACATGTATTTTAGGGAAAAAAAAAGATTTTAACTTAAGAAATGAAATCTTTTTTTTTTTTTTTGATAAAAGATCAACTCCAAAATACTAAATTAATCATATTTTATAGTTATAGAGATTTGTACTCATGTCTTCAAGATTATGAGTTCGGGTCTTCACACACAGAGAATTAAAAAACAATATTTGTATTTTATATTTGTTATAAAAAAAATTTCATTTCAATAACACAAATATGATCCAATCTTTCATTAAAAAAACTACATCAATTAAATCCTAAATTATCAGTGTATACATGTTTTAAGAATTTAAAGTAGCTAACAAACAACTAAGGAGGTAAACCAAGCCAAACTTATATCCTTAATAAATTGTTAGTCAAAGAATTCTATGAAGAATTATTTGTGTGTTTACTTAGCCTTCTTTCATTTTTCTTTTCCAAATTTTATTAAAAAGTTTGTTTTTTTGCTTTCTCTATTGGTTGTATATTCGTTTTACCTACTCAATTTAAAAAAAAAATGTCAAATTAGTTTTCATTGTCAATTTATTTTTGTTCATTCCCATATAATAATGTCTTGATATCCATTTTAGAAAGAATTCTTTTTAGAAATGAGAGGACTTGTTTGATGAAAGACTAACTTTCATCATCAAGGATTAAAGCTCTTGTAAGCACTGTTCATTCTTTAGTTTACCTAAGACTGGATCCAAACACACCTTTAGTGTCTTATCAATGTTTACTAAATTATCAAACTACTAATTACCCATATTTTGTATTTGTTCATTAACACAAATATAAAAAACTACAGGAAGTTGAGGAAGCAAAAAGGACTCATATATATCCTTAATAAATTGATAGTAATGAAATGAATTAAGAATTATTTGTATGTTTACTTTGGTGTCTTCTTTAACTCTATTAGTTGCAGTGTATATCCAAGAATCAGAGGGCTGCTTTAGCCGAGATAACTGACGTCTTAAGGGTGATATGTCATGCCCATAATCTACCTTTGGCTTTAACCTGGATTCCCTGTAGTTACAACCAAGGGATCGGTTATGAAGCTACCCAAGTACAAATAAAAGGTTGTAAACCTCTTGGTCCTAACAAAAGATGCATTCTCTGTATCCAAGTTTCGGCTTGCTATGTACACGATCAAGACCTGAAAGGTTTCGTTCTTGCATGTGAAGAAAATTATCTGGAAGAAGGCCAAGGTGTAGCCGGAAAAGCTTTTCTTTCGAATCATCCCTTCTTTTTTGCCGATGTGAAGAGTTATGACATCTATCAGTACCCGTTAGTTCATCATGCGCGGAAGTTCAACTTGAATTCTGCTGTTGCAATCCGGTTGAGGAGTACTTTCACTGGTGATGAAGACTATATTATTGAGTTCTTTCTTCCTAACCATATAAGTGGAACCATGGAGCAACAGATATTGCTAAACAACCTTGCTGGAACCATGCAAAAGGTCTGCAAGAGCTTGAGGACGGTTTCTGATACAGAAATGTTGGGTAAGAAGTATTTATTCAACGAAATGACAATATTGGAGTCCTGCCCGGTTAGTTATGTACAGGTGATTGTCAACTCTACTCAATAATATGTATATTATTTTCTTTTCTGGTTTTGGTTTTGGTTTTGGTGAATTGTTCGGTTTTCCTTTAGGTGAATAAAGAAGTATTAAAGAGGAAGATGCCAAAAAAACGAACTAGTGTTGAGAAAAATGTCAGTTTCAGTGTTCTTCAAAAATACTTTTCGGGAAACTTAAAGGATGCTGCTAAAAGCCTTGGCGGTAAATATTCATAATTTGTTTTTTTGCTTCGAGTTTTGTTTCAAATTCATAATTTTCATGATATTTTTTTACAGTTTGCCCAACAACACTCAAAAGGATATGCAGACAACAGGGAATCTCAAGGTGGCCGTCCCGTAAGATAAATAAAGTGAATCGTTCTTTGAAGAGAATCCAAACCGTGCTCGACTCTGTTCAAGGGGTCGACAGTTCAATGAAGTTGGACCCCTCTACTGGGGAACTTGTTTCAGCTCAACCAATTCCTACCCGAGAACCTGATACAGGGAAGGACTTTTCTATGACTCCTAATTTTGTGTTTGGAGTACCTTCTCAAAATTGCGATGAACTTCCTTTAGCTGCTAATGAGGTTGATACTTTTATCATTCCTGATGATCTGAAAGAACTTAACCAACCCACTTCATCGGGTATGACAGACTCCTCAAACGGGTCAGGTTCAACTGCGCAAGTTAGTTCCTCGAGTACTCCAAGCTTTGGCTTTGGCGAAAGGCAAAACAATAGAATCTATTCTAATATTGGTGGATCAAAGATCACTGTGAAAGCCACTTTGAAAGGAGATACAGTAAGGTTTAAATTTGATCCTTCTGTTGCTGGAAGTGTTAAACTATACCAAGAAATAGCCATGAGGTTTAAATTACATGTGGGGTCATTCGAGCTGAAGTATTTGGACGATGAACAAGAATGGGTGATGCTTGTAGACAATTCTGATCTACAGGAGTGCCTTGAGATTCTAGATTTAGTTGGCACTCGAACTGTGAAGTTTCTAGTTCGTGAAACTAATGACATAATGGGAAGCTCTAGCAGTAGTAACTCTTTAATGGTAAGAGACAAGTGATGATATTTTAATTACTTTTCGAGGAAAAACAGGGTCGTGGCTTGCAAGAACTCGGTTATAGGTCAGCTAGTTTGAGTTTGTAGTGTAATGGTTTGTAGTGTAATGGTCTATAGGTTTGTAAGTTAGTGTATTATGGTTTATAGGTTTGTAAGTTATAGAGTTGGAAATTAATATATAATGTTTTAGTTATAGTTGAGATTGTCATATTATTATCATATGTTTGGTTTCTGAATCAATGCCCTTTCTATAATTGTCTATGTTGTGATACATTTTCATTAAACTAAACCAATTAAGTAGAATTTAATTGGAATATTATTAGTGTTTGAGTACACTTGAGTTTGTAACGTGTTCATCAAATTATATTTCAAATACAAATTCCTTAAAAAGAATGAATAACTTAACAACCTACTTCATCGATTTTTCAAGGACGATAGTTCACTAGAAAAATAATCGAGATAATAACTAAAATATGTAATTTTATCGTCGCAATTCAAATTTCGCAACAACTATTGTAACTCTCTAAAAACTCGAGGTTCAAAAAATTTTAACATCGGTTTGAATGTCAGAATTTTTAAATAAAATTTTATTTAAGGCCTTGTTCGGTTATGGGTTTTTTTAAAAACCAAAAGAGAGAAAAATTGAATGATGGGGGATGATTTTGAGAAGGTTATGATTATTTTCGATAAAAAAAAACTTAAAAGGTATTGATATATATAAATATAATATAAAATAATAATTTAAATTAGAGGGTATTTTAGTATTTTGATTAATGATTTGAGTGATGTGATAGATAAAAATGGAGTGAGGTGATGTTTGATTTTGTATGAGTTTTTGAAAACCCATAACAAACAAGGCCTAAAAGATGTTAAGAAAATTTCATGACTTTTTGAAATTAATTATAAAAATAATTAATTCGAATTTAAATATTAAATAATCTTTTAAATTTGAAATAATCAAAACTAAAATTTGATTTTTGAAACCTGTTTTTAAATTAATTAAAAATAATTAATTTAAAAGATTATTTATTTTAAACAGAGTCGTCAAATGATTTTTAGTTTAAAATCAAAAAAATGTATACGTATACAAACGTATTTTTAAGTAGAGTTTCGTATGGTTCATAATTTAATGATACTCGGAAAAGGTCTTTCGCGCTTCATCCTCCGTACCTGTTTAAAAACATTCTCTACTTTATAAAATCTTAGCTTTTGAAAAATTGTTGTATAACGTTTTATTTTAACAACTTATTCTTTCGGTCCTAGTCATGCATAAGTTTTTGTGTATTTAAAAATTATAACAACAACATTTAAATGATGGTACATATAGTTGATGACTATGGAGAAATATATCCAAAGAATATTAGTTTTAAAGACATTAAGGTTTAAACATAAATCCTAAACAAGCCCTTATCAAAATATTTTTTTATGAAAGTATTTTAAAAATATTTTGAAATCATTTTTTATTTTTTTGGGATTTTTAGAAAATGGTTTAGAATCCCAAAATTATAAAAATAATTTTGAAAATTAAATAATGCAACCAAATAGATAGGACTGGTGTCCTCGATCCTAGGTGCGATTTCTATCGGTTAGAGCTAAAACCCTCGGTCTTGAGGCCGAGACTTATCGGTCCCGACTTAGGATTCTTGATCAAGGTGCTAAAGCCTCCCGATCTTCGGGCTAGAATCCTCAGTCGAGTGTAGGGGCCCCTTGACTGGGGTGCTGAATCATCGATCGAGGTCTGTGAATTTTCGGTCGGGTGCGAGAATTCTCGATCGGACCTCTCAGTCCTAGGTGTGAAGATCATCTGTCGGGGTCCGAGAATTCTCGGTCCTAGGTGTGAAGATCCTCGGTCGGGTGTCGAAGATCCTCAAGAACATCAAAACTACAAATTTTGTAGTTTTGATTGAGGCTTGGATCCTTTGATTCGATGGCATGGGAAGCTTCACAAATCTCCTAAGATCATTATGAACATTATCCCGATGTGTCATTTGACCGGGATGATGTTTCATTCAACCAAAATAGTTTTGATGTAAAAATCGGGTTTTTGGTTTTTAGGCTTTAATGAAGT
Source organism: Impatiens glandulifera (assembly GCF_907164915.1). NCBI lineage: Eukaryota > Viridiplantae > Streptophyta > Magnoliopsida > Ericales > Balsaminaceae > Impatiens > Impatiens glandulifera. The sequence goes on along the minus strand of NC_061866.1, from coordinate 45,244,606 downwards.
GTAAGGAGTTTATCAAAAGCTTATTTATGCTTAATATGATTGATTGAAACCAAAACATGAACACTAGCTATTCATTTGGACCAATTTAAGAACTTGAAAATTTTATTTTTTTGAAAATTTTAATTTTGATCAAACATGATCCAAATAGTTCCCAACATCTTTAGAAACATGTTATGAAGCTTTCTTGGTTGCTTTTCTTGAGCAATAACTTAAGAATAGAAAATTTGATTTTGATTTTTCAAGTTCAAATTTGGGTTTTTATTATTTAGACCAATTAATTGTGTTTGATCTCAACAGAATGCTCATAAATGATATTAAGATCGTTTCCCAATAAAAAAATAGCATAACCAGATAGTATACAAAACTGTCAAAACTGAAATGTAAAAATTTCAATTCAAACTATTAATTTGATATAGAGAATGATTGAAGTTTATCAAGAGTTGAAGAACACTCCTTAGACTTTAGGGAAGCTTTGGGATGCATGGATCCAAGTTTTAAGGTCTCACACAGAATTCCGAAAATCCAAAAAGCTTGAAATTTTAATGGCGGATTTCTGAACATTTTTTTATTGGAGGCTTGAAAGTTGATATATTGCCTTTAGATTGATCAAGAGATCCCAATGTCGGTTCATCGACCAAGTGGGCTTCATTTGAGTCAAACAATCATAATGGTATTTTGGTTGTTTTTTGGCTAGTTGTCGGTGTAGGTCATGATGATGGACCTAGGTATAGGGGAAATTATCACCGAAATAAGTTGATCATTTCACCTTTTGAATAAAGTCTAAAGGTTGAGAAACGACAAAATTCCATATTTGAAAAATCAAAGATGGTTGCAGATGCTTATTCGTTTAGCGTTGCAAGGAAGACGAATATGTGGGGTAAAACGACGTCATTTTGAGCTTTTGCGTTCAAGCGTCGAGGGAGGGCCAAAACGACATTGTTTCTAGGCGCGGTCGTTGGGTGTTCCGTTCGCGTTGGAGGAGACAGCGTTGGAGCAACCGTTTGGTGATCCGCTACTTCGCGTATGCGTCTTCTTCTTTTGCAACGGGCAATGCGGGCAGCTCTTGGGCGTTGGATGAGGATCCAGCACCTATCCGAAGGTTGTGGCTTTCAGTGTAGCGCTTCTTCTGGATTTCGACTACACCCGATTACTTATACTTTTTTTATTTAACCTTAAGGGTTTGTTTGAAATTGATTTTTCATTCATCATTTTGGCTTTGTTTTAAAAAAAATTAAAATAAAAAATATTTAAAATAAAAATGATATTTATTTTGTCATTTTATTTTATATTTTTTGATTTAATAAATAATTTATTTGAGATAAAATGGATACAACATTTATCCTAAATTATTTATTTTAATTCTTTTTTATTTTTCTAAAATTAATTTGAGATATTATGAGTACAACATTTATCTCAAATTGTTTTATTTATTTTTTTTTGGTCATTATCCTTAATTAATTTAGGATTAAATTATCACAATAACTAATCCAATTAATTGTTTAATTAGGTTTTGGTCTACCTCCCGATGCATACCACTGTTGCAAACTTTGGTCGCACAAGATTCTAATTGCACCACTCATGGTCGAGTTGGGTGCCAACTAGATACATCTCCCTCTTTTGGTTTTTGGAAACAGAGTCTAGTCGAGAATCGACCCTTTTCTATAACCCTCCCACTATCACTAATAATATTCACAATACAACGCATAACCTCCCCAGACTCAAACGCATGAGGCGCCCTTAGGGGTGGTGAGAAATTCGATTGAATATGTGTGACCATTTGACTCCTTTTGTCCTTCACACAATGTTTTGAGTTGTTTTACCCCAAAATTCACTTGAGGTTGTCCGCCCACCAATCGAACTACACGACCCCACATGCTCACTAAAAATCAGTTTTTCTAAGGAATAGTATGCGCATTAGAGATAGGCCTCAAATAACTATTTTGACTGTGTGATTTTACACCTCTCACTTCCTTTCATCTCTTTTGTGCAAATCTTCTAATTTTAAAAATATATCATTTTTAAGTCACTTATACTAAGAAACATTTATTGACAATGACACTACATAGATCTAACTTATTTTTAGATGGGTTAGGATTCTATATATTAAAATTCTTTATTTTAGGATTCTATATTTGTTAGAATTTTGTATCTTTGGATAATATTTAAAGATGCAACTAGGCACTTTAAAAAAAACTGAAGTATTTGTTTTTGAGAGTTATCGCTTTCATTCTAGTCATGTATTTGTTAAGGTTTTGGAAGACCGAGTATTATATAAACTCGTGTCTTAATCTTAGACTATAATGATGTAATCTTTGTTCTGATAATCTTAATAATATTCTTTATTCTAGGTGAACATAATAAAATTTATCTTTATGAACCACGTTAAGTTTGTGTATTTTTTTATTGTTTACATCATCTTTCGCAATCTGTTCTAATAAATTGGTATTAAAGCTTCAGATTTTTCAATTGTTTGTCTTCTATTGAGAGATGGAAGCAGTCAACATTAAGGTCGACAAATTCACGGGTAGAAACAATTTTAGTTTATGGCAGATCAAAATGTGAACTCTATTGAAACAACAATGTTTATGGGGACACTAAAATTGTCGGTAGAAACAGAAGACCATTATGGAGGAGAAGGCACATTAAAAAATTATTTTGTGTCTTGTAGATGATGTCATCGGCAAGGTTTTAAAGAAAGAGAAGGTCGTTGGATTATGTTTGAAGTTGAAGAGTCTCTACATAAATCAGCGTCTATTCACCTTACGAATTTAGAAAAGTGTCAAAAATGACACTTTGTATTTCTACAGGGTTCTACTATGAAATGTTTGGTTTGTGTTAAATCTCTAAGAATTCACAAGGTAATCTATGTCATTTGACTTTGTCATATATTGAAATAGGGTTACAGATTCTAATAAGGATAATCTTTTTGGTGGTCACAAGATCCTGGGCCTCACATCGGGATTAACTATAAAATACGAGGGTGGTCTAAAAAAGTCTTTGAATTACTAAAGTCTTAAGGTCATATTAATGAGGATAAAATTAGAACCAAAAGTGAAGAAGTGAGTATTTGTGGTCTATGAAGATAATATTTAAAGATACATGGGTCTTCATTTGGGAGAGAATTATTCTCAATAGAAGTGTCGTCTTTGATGAGAATTTTACACTTAGCTTTATTTTAAGGTTTATAGTAGAAAATAAAAGTGTTGATAAACATGTGGATGTCGAGTTAGAGACTCCTCAACAAAAAGAGGAAGAATACAACGTTAAGGTTGAGCTTCCAAAGTTCAAACCATTAAATTTGTAATCATTAGAAGCTATTAATTAGAGAAGGGTTGCAGTTAATCAATCCACCTATATGTATTCAGTTTTAAAGTTGCACAATGATTCCCAATAATGGGACATCTTGGCCATTAGCTAATGCAGCAGAGCTGGCCCCGAGGTTTGGGCTGCCCCAGCCCGGGTAGAAAAAGGTGATATATGTTTTGTTGCCCTAGTTCTAGTTTAAAGAATTGTTAAAAAAAAATGCTTTTAGCAAGATTCAAACCCATAATCATATAGAAATTCTAATTTTTTATCTTAAACCACCAAACCACAATCATTTATATTTAAAATTACAATAAATTTAATAAAATAGTTTGATATTTTTAACAAATGGGCTGCCCTGGAGAGTGGGCCGCCCTAGCCCGAGGGCTTGCCGGGCTTACCCTAGGGCCGGCCCTGTACAGAGGGCTTGCCGGGCTTACCCTAGGGCCGACCCTGTGCAGAGTGTCATCTACAAATGTATATGGGTAATCTCGACATTTACTAATGAATTTGGGTCATCTCGATATTGAGTAATGCATTTGGGACATCTATGTATTGATTAATGCATCCGGATAATTTGACATTGACTATTTTTCACTCAAAATGTTTGGTAATGATTCTTTCGACACTGTTTGATTGGTTTGTTTGATTTTCTCTCTACTTTATCACTTATCGTTACGAATTTTTAAAGTCATTGTAAAAATATTGCGAAATATTTGGAACTTATTTGTTAAATTTTAATTAATACAACTTTGTCCTACTATTTAATATATAGATTTGAATTTAGTTATTTTGATTTTGTTAACGTTATTTTTTACAAATTTTTTTATATGTAATCCCTATTTAAATGAGCTAGTGATAATTATTTTTTATTTTTGTAAAATATTTAATATAATAAAATTTAATTTGTAATATATTAAAAAAATTAGGTTTTATTATAACTTAAAATGTATTAAATAATTATATTTAAAAAATTAAAAAGAAAACAAATAATATTTTTAAAACTAAAAATATTATTTACTTAAGGTGATTCAAGGTGTAAAAATTATAAAACATCACACCAATAATATGACGTTCTTAATTGTAAATTTTTTTATAACTACTACTCATTTTGTGAATTCTATTAAAAATGTTAAATTTTTAACATTTTATTTAAATTTCCCTTTTTAGTTTTATATTTTTCTAACCTTTTTTATTTATTTACAATAGTCCCTTAACTTACCTTCCAGTTAAATTGACTCCAAACTTCATTATAAAATAAATTGACCTCATAATATTATTTAAATTAATCTAGTCCTCAAATTTTGCTTCTTTGATTAATTTTAACTCAAATTTTTATTTAAAGTCAATATAACTAATATTATTATTTGCTATAAAACATATTTAACTACTTATGAATTAATTATGTAGTTGAAACTAATAATTAAGCATTATATATAATTGTTTTTTTTTTTATAAATAGTTGGTAATGCAATGTATTTTTATTTTTTTAAACCATATATAATTATAGAGTAAGCTAACACGACGTAAAAATGTGAGACCCCGACTTCATTAGGCTAATAGTGGAATCTGTTTCGGGTAGAAACACAACTACAACCAACAATCATTCATGTACTAAATGAAATTGTAATCTCAACCAACAACACATATTTATCAAACAAAATGATATTTTTCAGACTAAATTGGTAGGTTCTCATTGGAATCAAGGTTCCAACAACAATTTTTTAAAAAGTTATTTAAGTTTGAAGATAAATAGTACCTAGCAAATCCAAAACTCTTAGATGTGTCCATGCTGCAAACACTATTGAAAACTACTAAGGGAAAACAAGAAAGAAAATGATCATATGGAAAATGTTGCAACATATCATTCACTGCTGCTGCCCATGGCCATCAAGAACTCACCTTCACAGACCACTTCACCACCCACATAAGCCTTACCTTCCATCTTCGCTATTCCAAACCGCTTCTGCAGCTTGATTAGTGTCATTCTCATAACTAAGGTGTCCCCTGCTATTACCGGTTTTCTGAATCTAACTTTGTCAATTCCCGCAAAGAAGAAATTATCACGGGATCCTCCCACTTCTGGCTGTAACATGACGAGGCCACCAACCTGGGCCAATGCCTGGATTTCGTAAAAAAAAAATTATTATTTAATTAGTAGATGTCAACATTATATGAAAATTGTTTAAGCCACAAATTTAATATCATATTGAGTACCTACTTTCAAAAACAACATTGGGTCATAGTGGATAAGATGTAAGAAAGAAAATCAAATATGTTGTGAAGAAAAAACCCTATGCTCAACATTTCCCTAGGATGAATTGTTATTTTGCTAAATGAATGCAATTGATAGTCTTGCTACATATTAATAAAAAGATTGAAAAACTGAAAAGGTTAAACTTTAGGAATTCAAAAAGCTTGATTTAGGGAGATTTAATTATGAAAAATATTCTAACTAATCTCCTTGTTCATGTGTTTCAGCCGAAGATGGAGTAAGGGGGACTAGATGCGCTAAAACAAGGATGAACTGAAGTTGTGACAATGGGCCTGTAATGTCTCTAATGAGCAGTTTGGTTCAATCTGTTTGGTCATAGTGGTCAGGTGAATGGGTTGACTGGTGAATTCGGTTTGTTTGGATACAGGATCGATTTGGTGATTGGTTGGTTATAATCATTGACCATTAACAAATCTATGATGCATAAACTAAAAAATATTATACATTAAACAATGAGTCATTGTATATTAATATGCTCAAAATGTAATAAGTTGTCAACTTGTGAACATATATCAATATTGGGCTGTTTTAGCATACATTTATTTTCATCTAGAGCATGATCCCCAAAATTATATATTTGTAATTTGTCAGAAATCAGAATCATCTATCAAATAATTTGGATCAAGATATTTTTTATGTTTCTATGGTTGATTGTCATTTTAAGATATATAATCATTAATTATTGTCAGCTATTTAAGATATATATTGTGGCAAAGATTTATTTCCTGGAGGTGAGGAAGGAGACTAGCACATCATGCCATCGACATGACCACACTTAAATCAAGGTATTCTTAGTGAGAATCAAACCGAGATCCCCTATTAGATCAAGTCATTTAATAAATATAAAATATGTATAAATAAAAGAAAATATATCGATAAACATAAATTAACATTAAAATACTATCATTTTAAGTAGTATCAGTTCAATTGTAATATTCAGTTTGCCAATTTTGAAAACCTACATTCAAACCGCAAATGTTCAGTTTGGATTTTTATTTGTTTCTTGTGTTCGGTTTTAAGGGATTGGGCAGTTTGACCATTTGACATAGACCCCTAAAAGTGACTATGATATCATAGATATAATCCGAGGTTCCACCCTCATGGTGATTTGGAACTAAATGGAACCTTTCAACAACTTGTATCTGTAATTATGGAGAAGACATCTATGATTGTGCCATCAGAGTACCTCAAGTTACCTAGACCTTGACTTTGCCAACCCCTCAACCAACCAAAGACAAAACAGATAAAGATATAGGTCTTCTTATACACATTCTTAGTTCAATTGTTCATACAAACTACTACTGCTTCATATGATAAGATTTGTGCTTTTGAACTGATGTTTGACAGACCAGTGCAGTTATTGTCTCTCAAAAGCATCACTTTCAGGCTTCAGCTAGTTATAGCATATGAAGACTCAAACATTCTCCAACAATCTTATGTTTGTGTTAACCTAAATTGTTTGAAACTGGTCTCATGGTTAGAGTTGGAGCTTGTCAATGAACTTATTGCAGTTCTCATAACAAGATCTAAAGATTTTTTTACAAGAGAATCATTTGAGCACTTAATATTTAGATGAAGTGATAAGTTGTGTAACAAGAAATCAAGATTCAATTTTCCATCATAAGGAAACCAATACTAAATTCCGAGAGACCAATACTGAGTAACATTGGCATGGGCCTTGAAGGTAAACTTCTGTCAATGAGAGACATTTTTAAGAAGCTTGGCAAATACACTGAGAGTCAAGAAAAGAGCTCAGATCCATATTGATTTAAGCTCGTTCAATGTGCTTTGATTTTTGATTGCCTAGTTTGTTGCTTTATTAACTTATGACACTTTGTATCATGACTCGGTTTGTGTGGTTTATGGGTTTGAATCCTAGGACCCAAACACATCAATATCATAACCAACAATCCAAAACCAAACATGTAAGAAAATGAACAAGGAAGCATCTCAATGATCATTTATTTACCTCAACCATAAGAACACCAGGCATTATGGGTCTCTCAGGGAAATGACCAGGGAAAAAGTTATCATTGATAGTCACATTCTTAATAGCAACAGCAGATACCCCAGGATTATATTCAATAACTCTATCCACCAAAAGAAATGGAAATCTGAAAAAGTAGCAGACATGTTTAAATACTTTTTCCCCAAACAATTTTCATTCAAAATCTGCTCAAAACATAAACCCACTCACCGATGGGGTAAAATTTCTCGAATCTGATTTATATCCATCACAGTAGGAAATGCAGGGTACCCTGCGACATCAAAATTGACAGATTTAGAGAGAAACATAAAAACGAAGATGAAATGGAAATCAAAAGGCTTACTTAATTCGATGGGTACAGTTTCCCCCACGTTTTCCTTTGAACAATTGGCAATGATGCAACTTCGGGTCTTGTTCGATTGGTTAGAGAAGACGAGAGATCCGGACATGCAGTGAGTGTTGAGCGGCGAAATGGACAATCGGGGCAAAGAAAGGGGAAGAGTGTGGCGTGAATGAGAGGATTGAAGAGTGAGGGTGGAGAATAGGGAGTTGGAGAGAGTTGAGGAAGCCATTGAAGCGTTTAGAAAAGCTTAGAAAGAGAGACTTTGATATGAAATTGTGAGAAGAATGAACAGAAGCTGCTGCTGCTACTGTTATGAAGACAAGAGAGGGCGGAACTTCCAAGTGAGAATTTTATTTTCAATTGTTATTTGTTTCAAACATTAAATTGTATTATAGCCTAGGTTACATAGGTATAGTACAACTATTTATTAATAGTTTGGTTAAATAATTTTATAAGTACAATAATTTAATATGTATAAAATTATAACTGACAAATTGTTTATTAAAATTTTATTTTATTATTATTAATTATTTTTTAAATATTTATATAATTATAAATGTTAAATTATAAGAAATTATATATAAAATAATATAAATCTTGTAAAATTGTAAAGTATTATTGATATTATAAAAACTATAACATATTTAAAGAACAATTGGGAACGGATGAAGTTAGGTTTCAATCACTTGGGGATTGTCTCCCTTTTATTTTATATATGCAAGAATATTATAAAATATCTTTAAACTTTATTCTAATGTTTAATTATATCTAAAATATAAATTATATAACTTATAATATATTCTAAATAAATATAATATATATATTATTAATTTCAATATAATACAAATTACTTAAAATAAATATATTAATTTTAATATAATTAATAATAAAAAAATATTTGTTTGTATATGTTAACTAAATAGAAAATTAAGTTGGTAATTGGATAATTTTAAAAAATAAATAAAATAATAAATTAAGCGTGATTGATTTTTTTAAAATACATTATTAATTAACTAATATTTCTATTCAAAATAAAATTTACAACTTATCTATAATCAATGTTTTTTCATTTACTACACAACTATAAAAACATAGAATATGTCGCCTTTGAAGTGAGTTGAGAATTGACTTTTTAGATTATAGAGTCGTCATCTTTTTTTTCTTCTAAAATTAAGAAAATGTTTTACGTAGTTAAATACGTTTTAGAGATTCTGTTTCAGTTCGGAGTTTGGTTATACTTAGGAAATGGTTCTCACACTCCTTCGTGTCTGTTAGAATGACTGTCTCTAATTTAAATTTTTGGTCAATTTTAAAATTTTATTATTTTACATTTTTAATTTATAGATCATTTAAATATACTGGTAAAATAATAACAAATTAACAAAGTTATTTTTTTGATAAATCATTAATTTTATTTAAAAATTTTGATTTATTTTTATTGGAAGTAGATGAGAAATAAGAAATATGAAAAAAAAAGGAAAGAAAAAAAATTATTTATTAATAACAAGATAGATAAATTAATTTGTTTGTAGAGAAAAATGATAAATTAATTAATAGAATAGAGATCAACTAATTAATAAGAAGAGAGAGTATTCTATGATTGAAAGGAATATTTGACTTTCACTACCTTGTTATTACTCAAATTACAATAAATATTTTTTAAATTAGCATCTCCTATCATTACTCTTAGAATTTATTTTGTTATTTTCAATTAATTTTTATTTCTTAATTACCCTTAACAACTAATATTTTATTTATACAACTATAGTAACAATTGTCACTTATCCTAACCTAATATAATTTCCCTTTCTATTATTACCCTCTCCTTCAATGCGTTTGTCCGTGAACGATAGGACACAAATGTTCAGTTGAAACTTCCAACATCTTGTGGCTCTTCAAACCATATAAAGTGTCCAAATTATTTTCATAAACTATCATGTGGTTCTTCAAAGCACACAAATTATCCCAAAAGATTTCTCAACTTTAACCTAAAAAAACAATTACAAAACTATGCATAAAGGGGTTATTCAAACCTCACAAATTATCCCAAAAGATTTCTCAAATTATAGCCTATAAAAGCAATTACAAAACTCTGTATCAGGTGGTTCTTCAAACCACAAAAGTATCTCACTTTTTGCATTGAATCAAGTCATTGTTGAAACATAAGATCGTTGCCAAAATTTAGTCTTCGAGACTCTCAAATGCATCAATTGTCAAAGCGAATTGAGTTATGCCTCGATCAACTTGATCACGATTGTGTGTATCAACGTATGTCGATTCCTTTTCGTTAATCACCATTAGTGGCATCTCATTTCCCAAGACTAATTTTGGGATTTGCAAAGAAATAATTGACAATTTTGTAATACCGCATATCTCTTCTTCAAACCCAAAATTGTCACATTTTGTCTCGTATTCCTCTTGAGTCTTCGTTATTTCTCCATCAACACTTTTTTGTTGGGCCACTTGAGTAACCAAGCTTGAGTTTTTCAATTTCTTCTATTTGGTTGAGTCGTTTATCATTTCGATCCAATTTTGTATTACTTTCTTGAAGCTTCAAACAAATCTCTTTTAGCTCACTTTCCGTTTCGAGTTCCCCATTTTTTTGATGACTTGAGTTCTTGGGCAGCTTGCCCTAATTCGCTTCGCGACATAATGCTTATGGATATTTACAAAATGATCTGAACTCTTCTTCACTTAGATTTGTCACGATTTTTAGTTATATTGCTAGTAGAATCGAGATTTGTACCGATGTAGCATGCCTTTAGAAGGGGACAAGAATAATTGTGTCGTAGCTCAGACTTTGGAATAAATAAGAAAATAATTTAGTGACTCGTAATCGCAATCGTCGCATTTCAAATAGCAGATTCACGATTTCGCTAATTTATCGTCGTCGCGCGATTCACTTCTATATCCCGCGAACTATTCGTCATCTTCACTAAATATTTTTCTTCACTGAATTGGATTTTCCGATTCATGCGACTAAATCCTTCTTAATTCTTCTTCAATTCTTTCTATTACAATTTTGGTTTTTTTCTAAACTAAATTTTCGACTTGATCAATTTTCGAAATTTGAGGATGATCCATAACAATCTGATTCTCCACAGGTAAAAGAACGACGCTCTAATACTATTGTTATACCTTGAACTAGAATTAGATATAAATCTTGAATAGAAATGTATAATTGATACATGATAGAAGAATTATATCAAGCTGAGAAGTAAAGAATTAATGGAGTGAGATAGAACAATAATTGTCGATAAGGTGAATACAATGGGAATAAGAGAAAATCTATAACAAGAGAATTCAATTGTTTTTTATTTCATAACTACCTTTTAACAACTAATTTTCTATTTATACAACTATACTAATAACTCCCACTTATCATAACTTAATACAATTTTCTCTTGTATCACACTATTAACCTCGGTAGCTGGAAGACTATAGGGAGTTAATGATGAGTACGCACTCACCGGATCAATCCTCATAAAACGGTCAATAACCGTCAAAACAGATCATCCTCCGTACATGATTCATTTCCCAAGACAACATATTTTTACCTCATCTAACCATCCATGAGACGTTGGTATTGTGTTCTCTCCTTCGCCTACCGAAGTATCTAGACGAGAGGGAAAAAATTGAAGCGGTGAAATCCGTTACAACGGAGCTAGGGCTTTCGAAATGCGAGAACACAATAATAGGGAACACGTTCGTGAGGGAATCTCTAGAGGAGAGAGGAAACAAGTGATTATTACGCAAAAGATGATGGTGAATCTGAGTTTGTTAATACTAGATGAGCCGAGTCGAGACTTGATGCGACGACAACACATAGGCTTGTGGATCATTGGAAACGACGGCGACGACGAAAGGGAAATTGATTCTAATGTCAGTGCATCAACCGTCGAGTAGAGTTTATTAGTTGTTTGAATCAATGTTGATACTTTCGGAAGGAAGGTGCATTTACTTCGGAAAAGGAAGCGAAGCGATGCCATATTTCGCTTCTCTGGAATTCTTATCTTCATTTCCTATGAATCCTATATATTTTCTACTTAATCTCGCCAACACTACGCGTCTTTTCTCTACATAAAGTCATCATCGTTTTCTTTCTTACTCATCTGAATCGTATTCAATGCATAATAGATCCTTAAAAAATGTCACCTAATACATTTTTTAATTATAAAGACCATGTACTATAGTTTTTTTTACAGACGTCCATGTCCGTTATTGAAAAATCTCATTTTGTACAAATTTTACAATACAAAACCCCAAATTATAAAGTTCAATAGAAGAGGTCCCAAATGACAATTAGCTCCAACCAATAAAGAGCCCCGGTTTATTATTATGGTCATACATAACTTTTAGGTGTACCATTTCACTTAATACTAGAATTCACAATTAAAAAAATAAAATCGAGTTAAATTTTCCCTAATCTTTTTTTATTGATGGACTCCTGACATATACAAAAGAGTGTGGCTTGTTCAATAAAATCTTACCTCTCTATTTCAAATATATTTGAATTTTTTTAAAATCCATAAACATGTAAAATGTGTTGGGTTATTTGATAGAATAAAAAGTCCAGCATGTTTAAGAAGTCTAGAAGCTAGAAGCCCAGAAGTCCAGAAGCTCAAAAGTCCAAGAGTCTTTTTGTGTTAAATAGGAGTATGGTTGTCTTATTAGAAAAAGACTCTTGAGTTTTCATCGTTTTTCTATAAAGCTAGAGAAAGTTACCTTATCAAATCACATCTGAAAGTCATCAATCATACACTTGTAGAGAGATAATGATATATTTTCTTTGTTTAGCTCTTATCTTCATTTATTTCGTGTTTAACATTTAATTATAGTGAAGCTTCTTTTGGACAAAAGTCTCGTGTTTTTTACTCCTTGATTTGAGGAGGTTTTCACGTTAAATTCTTAGTGTTCTTGTTTCATTTATATTTCCTTTTATGTTTGTTGTTTCTCGCTCTAAAAATCCAATCAAGTGTGAAATAGTTTATTATCACAAATGTAAATATTAAACTTTATTCCCAACATAGTGGTATTAGAGATTGGTTCTAAGCATTTTTATTTTTTGATTAGTTTATGGAGACTAACACAAACAAAATGATTTTGTTGAATGGTTCAAACTATCATATCTGGAATGGTAAAATGAAAGATCTTTTATTTGTGAAGTATTTGCATGTACCTATTTTTGGTAGTGAGAAATCCATATCTAAATTTGATGAGGAATGGGCTTTTGAGCATTAACATGTATATGGTTTTATTCGTCAATTTGTTGAATAGAATGTTTATAACACATACAACATGAGACAAATGCACCTACTTTGTGGAGTAAGCTTAAGAATTTGTATGCTTTAAAGATAAGAAGTAATAAATTATTTTTGCTCTAAAAGATTATTCATTTGAGATATAGTGATATTGTTTCTATGGATGATCACTTGAATGAGTTTCAGGGTATTCTTGATCAGATGTCAAGCATGAGAATAAACTTCAAAGACGATATTCAAGGATTTTGGTTATTGACTACTCTACCTGATTCATGGGAGACTTTTAAAGTTTCTCTTTGTAACTATGTTTCTAATGGTGTATTAACATTGGAGATGGCCAAAAGTGGTGTCTTAAATGAAGAATTGAGATGAAAATCTCAAGGTTCTTCATCGTAGTCAAATGTGTTTGTTGCTAAAAACTGGGGAAGACATGATAGTAGAGGTGAGAAAAATAAGTCGAGACATAAGAGTCGGAACAAGCCAACTGAATGTTACCATTTTGGTAAAAGTAGACACATGAAGAAGAATTGTTACAAGCTCATAAATGAAGCGAACAAATGTAAGCAAAAAAAGATGATTGTGAAGATCGCGTCTCAGCAACTACCTATGATCTCTTCACTCTTCACGACGATAATACAATTAACCTTATATGCAATGAGTCAACTTGAGTGTTTGATACATGAGTTACCATACATGTTACACCAAAGAAATATTACTTTAAGTCTCATATTTCTGGTAATTTTAAAGTACTGAAGATGGGTAATAATGTCGTAAGTAATGTTATTGGTATTGACGATGTTTGTCTAGAATCTAGTGCTTCTTAAAGATGTTCGACATGCTCCAGACATGAGGTTGAATTTGATTTCAACTAGAAAGTTTGATGATGATGGGTAATAATGTCGTAAGTAATGTGAATGTTGTACGAAGTAAAGAAGCTTCCAAGTTATGGCACCGGAGACTTGGTCATATTAGTGAAAAGGGGTTGGATTTGTTGGTTAAGAAAAATATTATTTTGGGTTTGAGTGAGACAGATTTGGAGAATTGTTTTCATTATCTCGTGGGAAAGAAAACTAGAGTATCATTGAAGCATAATCCTCCCTCAAGAAAGTCAAATCTCTTAGAGCTGATGTATTTAGACGTTTATGGACTTTTAAATGTACGAACTATTAGTGGTGTTATTTACTTTGTAACGTTTATTGATGATCATTTAAAGAAGCTTTGGATCTATGTTTTGAAAACTAAAGATTAAGTTTTAAACAAGGTCAAGGAATTTCACGATCTTGCTTAGAGAGAGACTAAAAAGAAGATCAAGTGCATTCGTAGTGATAATGGTGGTGAGTATTGTGGTCCATTTAATGCATACTGCAAATAATATGGGATCAGACACTAGAAAACACCTCCAAAGACTCATGAGTTGAATGACCTTATAGAAATGATGAATATGACAATTGTTGAGAGAATTAAATGCTTGCTTTCAGAAACACAAATTCTCCCAACGTTTTGGGTGAAGCATTACACACGGTGGTACATGTTATTAATTTGAGTCCTACAATTTCTTTGGACGATGAGGTTCCAAATAAGGTATGGACAAATAAACATGTTTCTTATGATCACCTATGAGTATTTGGATGTAGGTGCTTTGTTCACATTTCAAAGGATGAAAGATCAAAGTTGGATGTGAAGAATCATGAGTGCATCTTCTTGGGTTATGGCCAAGATGAGTTTGGCTACATGATGTATGATCTAGTTGCAAAGAAGTTTGTTAGAAGTCATGACGTTATCTTCTTTGAAGATGAGACTACTAAGGAAAGTGATCAAGCTAAAGACGATGAGTTGAAGGGAAAATGTGAGTCGATAAATTTAGATAAAGTTCATTTATCTGATTAACCTATTTTAATAGAAAATTAGGTGCAAGTGAATGATGTTGAGGGTGAACATGATGTTCACGTCGAGAATGATAGTAGCGAGCCAGGTGAACTACCTATAATTCTACTTAGATGATCTATGAGAAATCGACAACATTCAACTAGATATTCTCATAATGAATATACGTTGGTGACGGATGGGGAGCCAGAGTCATATGAAGAGGCTATAGATAGTGAAGAATGAGTTGATGTTATGAAAGATGAGATGAAGTCTTTAAATGACAATCATACATTTGAGTTGGTAGAATTACCAACAGGAAAGAAAACTTTGAAAAATAGATGGTGTATAGACTGAAGCAAGATGAGCATACTTCATCTTCATGACATAGAGCTCGTTTGATTGTCAAAGGGTTTAGTTAGAGAAAGGGTATTGATTTTGATGAAATATTTTCTCATATTGTTAAAATAACTTCAATTAGAGCTGTTTTGAGTTTGACAGCTAGTCTTGATTTGAAATTTGAACAAATAGACGTTAAGACAACATTTCTTCACGGTGATTTAGAAGAAGAGAATTACATAGATCAACTTGATGGGTTTAAGGTCAAGGGTAAAGATAATTATGTTTGCAGATTGAAGAAAAACTTGTATGGCTTGAAACAAGATCCACGACAATAGTACAAGAAGTTTGAGTTGTTCATGAAGGAATTACACGGCCATACGAAGACTACTTCCCACTATTGTGTTTTTGTATAAAAATTCTCTCTTAATGACTTTATTATTCTCTTACTTTATGTTGATCACATGTTTATTGTTGGTCAAAGCATTTTGAAAATTAATAGATTGAAACAAGACTTAGGGGAGTCCTTTGCGATTAAGGATCTTGGACCAGCGAATTCGATTTTTGGAATTAGAATCAATTGTGATATAAAGACAAAGAAATTATGGTTGTCTCAAGAACGATATATTAAAAAAGTGTTGCAGAGATTCAATATGGAGAATGCCAGTATTGTTTTCACACCTCTTGCAGCACATTTTAAATTGAGTTCTGAACTTTGTCCTTCAAACAATGATAAAAAAGAATATATGAAAAATATTCCTTATGGTGTTGCTATTTGAAGTCTTATGTATGACATGGTTATCACAAGACTAGATATTTCTCATGTCGTTGGCACTGTACGTAAGTAAGTTTCTTTCCAATCCATGAAAAGAACATTGGGAAGTTGTCAAATGAATATTAAGATATATCTTCGAGGTACTTCAAGTTTGAGACTTTTCCTTGGAAATGAGAGTCCGTTGATTTGAGAAAATCTATTTCTGGTTATTTGATTACTTTTGCAGAGGGAGTTGTTGCTTGGAAATCCAGACTTCAAAAATGTGTTACGTTGTTAACCGTTGAGCTAAACTTATTGCAGTAATGGAAGCTTTTAAAGAATTAATTTGGGTTAAGAAATTATTATCTAAATTTGGTTTTGTGCAGGATAAATATGTGCTTTTTTTGTGATAGTCAAAATGTGATTTACCTTGCAAAAAACCCAACATTTCATTCTAGATCGAAGCACATTGATGTGAGGTATCATTGGATACGTGATGTTCTAGATGAAAAGTTGTTGGTTTTAGAGAAAGTGCATACATATTATAATGGCGCTGATATGCTGACCAAAACACTACCAAAAGGCAAGTTCAAGTTTTGTTGTTCAACCACGGGTTTGACAGCAACTCTTCCATAGTTGTGATTGAAGAGTTTGTTGGGTTATTTGATTGGGCTCCCAACTATGTAATAAAAAATTTAACCTGTTTAAGAAGTTCAGAAGCCTAGAATTCCAGAAGCCCAAGAGTTCTTTTGTGTTAAATAGGAGCATGGTTGTCTTATTGGAAAAAAAAAACTCTTGAGCTATCCTCGTTCTGCTATAAAAGCTGGAGGAAGTGGCCTTATCAAATCACATCTAAAAGTTATCTATCATACACTTATAAAGAGATAATGAGATCTTCTTTGTTTAGTTTTTATATTCATTTGTTTTGTGTTTAACATTTGATTATAGTGAAGTTTTTACGTTAAATTCTTGGTGTTCTTGTTTTATTTATATTTTTTTATATTTGTTGTTTCTCGCTCATAAAGATCAAATCAAGTGGGGAATAGTTTATTATAAAAAATGTGATTATTCCGCTCTATTTTCAACAAAATGATCTATTTCTTGAACGGGACATCAGGATCAGATACACGTATCTCTACCTACTAACCTATTTCTAAAGTTACCAAGGATCTCTTGTTATTCCTTTTATTTAGTGTAGGATATTTCTTAATTATTGGTTAAATTTTATTATTAACATTATATAATGAGATAAAATTATTAACACCTCTTAGATAAGATTATTAACACCTCTTAAATTTTATTATTATTATATAATGAGATAAGATCACCTACTCCAAGAGTCATTTAATTTGTTAAGTCAGCGTCAAAAGATGTATGAATTACCTATAACTCTTTTTCCTTATATATGGTCTTTCTATTATCGTATACCAACCTTTTTTTTATTAGGAAATCTAAAAAAATAAAAGTAAAGTTGACTACTGCTCTACAAAAAAAATATGTTGAATGAGGTCATCAATTTTTTAAGATTTTCATTTAATAGTGTAAGAGTTTAAGGGATGAAAAAAAAAATAGATGACATAAATGAAATTAAACTAGTATGTTTTTTTGTTTAGTGAATTGGAATTGGTACATCACCAATTCTACCTTGGACTCAAAGCTAGGTGTTTTCAATTCTATTTTTAAGTTATTTTGATTTCAGATAAGTTTAAGATAACTAATATTAAGTTTATGAGTTGTTTTTAGTAAACTAGCGAGGTTTTCGTACATTTGTACGGTTAAAAATAAAATAATAATTTGATCCTCACATATTTATCGACTCATTTTCGTAATCAAGCAACATATTCTTACTCATTTTCGTAATCAAGCAACATATTCTTATTAGTCAACAATATATTCTTTATCAATCTTATTTTCACCCACTTACAAATTCACTTTCATTACCCAACATATTAATCTTTATTATGTAGAATGAACATTTAACAATTACACCATTGAAGATTGTTGATTTCTTTTTATAAACTTATGTATAAATATATAATTGATATGACTAACAATTATATATATAAAATAAATTATATAAACGAATTTAAAATATTATTAGTTTAATTATTCAAAATGTTGAGTTATATTATTAGAAATATCATGCGCTCATTAATTTTAAAGTTGATTTTAAAATATAAAGTGATATTAGCTTAATTGGTTAAAATGTTAAACTTATATTGTGAGGTTGCAAGTTCAAAACTTGTGTATATCATAGTTTTTTTTCAAGTTTATGGGTGAGCGGTCAACCACGATCCGACCCAAATATCATTTACTCTCACATATGTATATATCCAAATTAACTATCATTTACTCTTAGTATCCAAATTAACTACAACATAATTCGAATACTTTAAAAAATAAGCATTATATATATATATAAATAAAATGAAAATAATAAAGAAGAAAGATAAAAGTATAATAAGAATTTTGTTTTTCATTTTTTATTTTTATGTAAAAGTTGAATATCCAAATAAAGTTTTAAAATTTTGCAATATTATTATTAGGTGCAACTAATATAGAAAAATTAATATTCTACAAATGTGTTGTATTTGTATTATTAGGTGCAACTAATATAGAAAAATTAATATTCTACAAATGTGTTGTATTTGTAGATGAATAACAAATATATTATTTAATTTTTATTTATATAAAAATTTAAATAAATAAAAACGTATCACCGATATTAATAATTAAATAGTTGATAATTGATAATAGTAAGTAAGTAATACGGTCTTATTTTTTTTATTCATACATTATATCTTATCGAATGTTCGGTATAAGAAAAATAATATCGTTATCATACCGTTATTTTGGTATGATACAAGTAACTTAACGAATATTAACGGTATATCGCGTTTTCGGTACGAGATCAGTATTATACCGTTCACATTGAATAATATTAAAGTTTAATTATATTTTAATTTAATTTTTAAGTTTTTATAATTAAAATATTATCAAGTTTTTTTATAAAAAAAAATAAATATTTAAAGTTAGATAGAAATAATAGATATTTTTAAAGTTAAGCCTCAACCAAATTTATTTATTTTTATTTTAAATGATTGATTTTTTTTTTATATTAATGACAGTTTGATTAAATTAATATTATTTCGGTATATTCTTATATATCAAAAATTTTAAAATCTCGTATCGTAACAATAATTTTGATATTGATATTATACCGAAAAAATTAATATTTTCTTATATTTAGTATACCAAAAATATCACCTACACAGTATACATATGTTAAACTAGTTCTAAAAATCTTAACAAAAAGAAAGTTATGAAAAATTTTAGATCTTGACAATCTTCCCTCTTTATTATTTCCATGTATAAATATTACTTTCTTTGCAAGTAAAACCCCACTTCAAATCTTTTTACAAGCATTTGATGTCTCCCATGTATATACTTTTGGAAAATTTTATTTTGTGTTACTATGATTCCTTAATTAATTTGTACGGCTTCTACTTTTTTTAATTGATTTTTATTTTAATTTTGATAACAACATAATTTTCTTTTTATTTGAGAACCGTTTATATTAGTTCCAAACTTAACAAAACACTTAACTTTTTCATATTTAAATTTTATTTATAACTTATCCAATATAAATATATATAGTAGATTTATACGTGAATATTTATAAAGTTTTAATTTAAAATAAAAAAAATAAAAGTTAGTAGGTTTAATCTAAGATCAGGTGTAGCAGATTGCACCCTTTATTTTCTCTGTAATCCAATACTATATTTTCTGTATCTTGATAAAAAGGATTAATAAATGGATTAAAAGTAAACAAAAGTCCCGCAGAGAAGAAACGGTCTCTCTCTGTGCGTGTTAATGGCGATGAAGTTCATCATCAATCGATTTTCCAACTCCAGAAACAAAATATAACTACATATGCTATTATCATTCTGCATGCTCCTCCATGAATCCTCAGGTGATCACACGATTCACGTCTTTTTTTCTTCTATATCGGCAGTAGACACAACTCTGTACGATCTCTGCGTCGACAGGCGTGCATTGAATCCTGGATCGATTCATTAGGTTCTCAAGTTCTCTGCCGCATCTAATTACTTGTAATGCATTGCGTTTTTACATAAGTCTTGTTCAGTGATCCTGGATCGTATTGGTGGATAGTGGAATATTGCTCGATTCTTATAAATTAGATCTGATTGATACTTAAATGAGTCAAATTGTTGATGAACGGATGTGGGTTTAAAGAAATTTTCAGTATCTAAAATATATACAATTTTGGACTTCTTGGCATTCACATCTGCACGATCACAATAGATCCTGATCGATCAAGAGTCGTGTTTATCGTTTTGCTTCTTGTTGATTATGCTTGAATTTTACACTTTAGTGGTTGAAGGTGGTATTTTAATACAAAGCTGAAAACATTGTGGGAGAATTTGAGAATAGAAGAGAGGAGTGGTTAATGATGTCTGACGAGGATAACAAGCAATGGATTTGTGGAAAGGGTCGAACAGTGAATCTACATAGATTTAGTTCCGTTGTTCGCGATATTGGAGAGCCATGTCTTCATCAGTCACCAATAAAGGTTATCATAGCTGTAAGAATACTGAAACACTACCTCTTTTTTCTGTCTTTGTACTTCCAATTTTAGCTATAGTTGAATATTATTATTACAATGTTCATAATTGTGACATAGTTTCTTTCTGCTCTATTTAGTGTTTAGGTAGGGAGTTAGATTTAGGGTATTGCTGTGCTTATATTCCATGATATTAAATCCCATCTGCTTCCTAAGCTTCATCCACAGTTGTGAATCTTGCCTTTCTCTCGTCTTGAGGAAAGAAATAAATCAGTTCTATGCTAAGATGTAAATAGTTAAGCTTAGGGAAGTATTGTAAATTGAATAGTTTACCTGGTTGCAAATACGATAGTAATAGACTTATATAAATAGGTATAGGTATGATCTTGTATTGAGGCCATTGTGTTGAATATGAAAGGAAGTTACAAGTTATAATCTCACATCCCAATTCTGTGGCTTCTCACCCCCTTCTTCCGGATTTCTCATCCAATTCAACCTTTTAAACCTAATTCCTAATATATATATTTCATAACTTTCTATTACAGGTTAACTCCAAGCAGCAATAGGCTGATTACTTTATTTCAATCTTCTGTGATGCTACTTTTCAGGATAATTTCTGCTAGGGAATGCAAAATTTCCAAGTGGAACAGCTTTAACTGGTTGTTCTTATGCGACCTGCCTACGCAGTTAACATCATATGTTTTTGAACTCCTTTTTGTTTTGATGGTGCAGATAAGCAGAATGCTAAAGCCAGACAAGTGGCAGTCTACTTTTGATGATGATGGGAAAGCTTTTGGTTTCTCTAAAGTACTCAAATCAATCATTGCTGGGGTGAGTCTACATTGTCTTCATCTATGTTCTGTATGAGATGACTACATGACTGACCTGATTACACATCATCATCTTACTCTTGTGCTGTTTATTTGCAATAGATCTTCCTTGCTTAGCTACCTTGTTCATTATGATGTTTCCAGAAGTGATTTATGTATATGATTACTTTTATTCTGAAGAAGTTCTATGACATGTTTTTTGCCAACCCTTAGTTTGTCGCTATCTTTAAGTTCTGTCATATGGTATTAGCTAAATTATTAGTATGGTGATGATATTAGCATAGCTAGATTCTCTTGTAGATAGTATTCGATACAATGGCTTTCCTTTTTTTTTGAAAATAGTATAATCTCATTACCACCAACCATAGGCATGAAGTCACATTTTCCATGTGAAACGAAACAAGTTAGATACAAGTCATGACAGGTTTGTCTAGAGTTACGCAGTACCAAAAAATAAGAAACCATTCAAATCCCATCAAAAAGCTCCATCAAATTCAATGATCCTTCTTGCTGGCGTTAGAACGATCCTTCATAAGTTTCCTTTTTTTTTCTCAAGCATTGATTTGGCTGTTAACAATCTCTTCTTACCCTCTGTCCGATCGTTTCACTAAGTGACTTTTCGACCCTTTTGAAGAGTCTCCTCACTATTGCCGAAATAGGACGTTACAAAGCTTCTCACCGCAATAAGTTTGCCTTCTTTTTAATGAAAGGACTACAAGTCACTTTTCTAAAAAAATGAAGAAGCTTTTTTTCACTATTCAATTGTCGCTCCTACTCTAAACTCTCCACATCCTGCTTGTCTTCTGTGGCAAGATGACAATCCATTGCATTGCCTTCATATCCGATGGGAAGGAGAGGCTCACTATCGTCCTCCCTTTCATTGGCCTAGCTTGGTTCCGCTTCCACCTCTACATGAAGAACTGACTCTACAAACGATCTTTGTGAGGGATTGTACACCAGTATTGTAGCACTGCATGGCACCCCATCTCAAAAAGAGGAGGAATCTGATATGAAGATCCTATTGTCTCAGAAGTTATGATCACACATGATTGAATGATTGGGCTTATTCGAGGGACTCATCTCCAGATTGATATACTAGGAATTAGAACAAAAGCTAAACCTAGCTCAAATTACAGAATAGTACCTGAATGATATTGAAGAACAACAGAATATGAAGTTAGGAAGAAAAGAACTGCAACTGTAGTTAATATGCCTATAATTGGAATGATATCTACCCCCAATCCATTTTCTTAAATAGTAAAACTTGACTCTCCACTTCGTACCAACAAATAAGGTAAAATTATACGTGTTAGAACGTGCCTATAATTAGAACTTAGAACAGAGCTTACTGAAAACTCTCGGGGAACCCCAAGTAATAACGTGACCAAGAGACGTTTGGGAAAAGAAGGTAGTTAGTATATGGGCTGGATAATGGGCCAATAATATAAAGTAGGCTTAGTTGTAGAATTAGTATAAATAGTGTTAGTAGAGTGTTAGGAAGAGTCATTAATCCAATTACTTTCAATTGTAATCCAGTTTCTACTTTGATGGAAATATATTTTTTTTTCTCAACTCTATTTCTAGAAATTCTCTGCATCAGTATCATGTTCAAGTTTCTCCTCCAAGGAAGCAATACATAATTCTAGGTTCTCATGAAGTGCATTTATTATTGTGTTGCAGGGAGTGGATCCATCTATAAGGGCAGAAGTGTGGGAATTTCTTCTCGGGTGTTACAGTATAAGCAGCACTACGGAACATAGGAATCAATTAAGAACTGCCCGGAGGTATGAACACCCTTTCTTGTCTCTTACATGATACAGTTTAAGTAGGCATGTTTTTGGTAGATATCAGAACAGATTATTAGGCAAATTCTACTAATTTAACTGGAGCCCATCCAATAATCATATGCATCCTCTATCATTTTAATGTAAGGTAGCTCAAATTTTTAGTTTAGAAGAGCCTGTTTGGAAATGTTGATTCTCAACTTAATCATCCAAATTGTTGTTGAATGATGGTGTCAATTTGTTTTCTGCATGATTTTCGCTCTTTATTGCTAAGTCATAATACATTTGTGCATTGTTGCATACACTTAGATTATCTCTAAGCATTATTAATTATTATCAGTGTCATTCATGAAAATATAGAATTCGGTATCCTTGCAACTCTTTTTGTTCAAAAGTTTCTTATGCAAATGTCAATCTTTATAACACCAAAATGATTTGATTCACTGATGCTGATCCATCTATGGAAGGAATATCAAGAAGAGAGTGGCATAGATTGAACAGGATAAGTTAGGCCCACCGCTGCATTCTTGTTTTTCCATACTCCTTCCTTTGGGAGCAGCAATAGGGGTTAGGGTTGTTAGTTAGGTCTCACCAAAGGGACAGAGGGGTAGTTTGGGCATCCTAAAGACACCTGGCCCCACTTTATTTTTTCAGTCCTTTATCTATTTGTTATTTTCTATTTGAGTAGCTTATTTTATTATGAGAGAACCTGGCCCTTGCCAGCTCATTTGGACTCTTGTGCAATGTCCTATTATATAAAGGACCTTTACCATGTAATGATTATGCATATTTTATTCTCTGAAATGGATACTCTTGCCTCTCATCACTAAATTCTCTCTAAATTCTCATCTTCCCTTCTTTATTCTTGACCTAGCCAGCTTTAATTCTGACCTAGCTGTAACACATACCAACTAAGAAGTATTGTGGATGTATGTTTCTTAGGATGATGGTGAAATCTTTTATTTTTAAATCTTATTTACTTCTGCTATAAACTATTAGAATTTTCAAGAACTTGGTCTGATCGAGCTCAAAAGTTTCTACCTACATGCATCGTTTGCTTGAACTCCCCCTATTTTTCTACTATTTACCTATGTCATATTCTCATGCAGAGAGAGATATGGAGAACTTGTCAAGCAATGCCAGATGATGCATTCAAGTATAGGGACTGGTTCTCTTGCTTATGTTGTTGGTTCCAAAGTCATGGATGTGAGGACAATATCCAAAGATGAGGGGAAAAGGGATACTGAACTGGCAAGGAGACACACATCAGATGATGATACTAGTAACAGTTGTACAGATACATCATATCCATTCCAAAGGGAGAACTCTATTGCTTCGCCTGACCTAGTTAGTGTTAGGAAAAGCACGGATAGTGCAGCATATGATTCTTCTTTTTATATGGCTACTTCAGGTCCTTGTAACCCTAGTTCTCAGAAGCTTGAGAATGATGTGCATGAACCACAATATGTAATTGAAAGTTATTTTGATTTTCCTCCATTGCCTGTTACTAATTTGTTTGAAAAGAGTCACAAAGATAAAAGGCATGACACATCTGAAACTAGGCATCATACAGAAAGCAAAGTGCAATATGACGACGACGGTATGCATAGTTTCCGAATAAACAACAATATAGATATAGTCATGGAAGCAAATTCATCTGCGCCCATCAACTCTGAAATTGAATTGATCCTTCCAAATATTCCACAACCATTATCCCGGGGCAGCAATATGGAAGACAAAACTGGTTTTGTGAACAGGCTTAGATTGTCTGAAACACTCCAAACTTCATCTACAGATGCTGCTACATTCAAAGAAGGTGCTGTTAATGACGAAAGAGTATCTGAATGGCTTTGGACTCTGCATCGTATAGGTAAGCTAGCTGTGACAACTACAAGTTTTCTGTTTCTGTTTTTGTTATGTATTTTCTAATGAATTTTTTTTTGGTTCAGTTGTTGATGTTGTTAGAACAGACAGTCATCTTGAATTCTACGAGGATAAGAAGAATTTAGCTCGTATGTCAGATATTCTTGCGGTGTATGCTTGGGTTGATCCTGCTACAGGATATTGCCAAGGTTGCCTGATAAACAGGCTGAATGCTTTTAACCTTATTTGTTTGAAATTTCATGCAGTTAAATTTAGTAATCTTTAGATATCACTTATTGCCTATTCTTATCCAAGCTTTATTTCAGGCATGAGCGACTTGCTTTCTCCTTTTGTTGTTCTTTTTGAGGATAATGCTGATGCTTTTTGGTGCTTTGAGATGCTTATAAGGAGAATGGTATTGTATTACTTTGTGTTGGTAACTTTTCGCTAACTTTATGATCCCTAGCTTATAACCCTTTTCACATCTATCAGCGTGAAAACTTTCAAATGGAAGGACCAACAGGTGTGATGAAGCAGTTGGAAGTACTGGGACAGATTCTTGAACTGACCGATAGAGAAATGTTTGCTCACCTTACACACATAGGTGCTGAAAGTTTTCATTTTGCCTTCAGAATGCTGTTAGTGTTGTTTCGACGTGAATTATCTTTCGATGAGGCTCTTTGTATGTGGGAGGTTTGTGGCTTAAGATGTTATCTTTCTACTATGTTGAAAGTTGTAATATGATAAGAATCTAATGTTTAGAACTACTTAAGTCAAAACCTAGTTATTTTCTTTATCACATTGCAGATGATGTGGGCTGCTGACTTTGATGAGTCTTTGGCTCACCATCTAGAAGAAAACTGTTTGGAGCCATTGATAATAAGGATCCCAAGTGCAAAGAGTCAAGAAGATGGCACTTTGAGTGCAGATGATGGTAACCTAAAGAGCAGTCCACAATTGAATATAGGAAATGTGAGTGATAATGATAGTGCGAGAAGTGGGCCTCCATCAAATGGAAATGACAATGGTAGTGGTGTAAAAAGTGGCCCACTATCAAATCATGCTAATGGAAATGACAATGGTAGAGTAAAATGTGGCTTGCAGCCTAACTCTGACAGCGATGGAGTTAGATCTGCATCATCAACTCGTCCATTTTGTGGATTATCAAAGGGTTTTTGGTCCAAAAGTGACAGGTTTCACACATGTACTATAGTTTCATCAAGCAATTGTGAAGATGAGTTGTCTGTCTTTTGTGTGGCAGCAA
Organism: Impatiens glandulifera; assembly: GCF_907164915.1. Classification (NCBI taxonomy): domain Eukaryota; kingdom Viridiplantae; phylum Streptophyta; class Magnoliopsida; order Ericales; family Balsaminaceae; genus Impatiens; species Impatiens glandulifera. The sequence continues at coordinate 45,218,155 of NC_061866.1, read as the reverse complement.
TTCTATTCACAAACCGTCAGAAAATCATAAGAGAGACCTGTGCAATTGATGATCTTATAAAGGTAATATGTTTGAACAGATTACTATTGTAGGTCTAGAGCTATTTATCTGATGCAAGTACTCATCTTATGTGCTTTGGTTCACTTCTAAAAATAGGCATGCTTGTAAGTCATTTATCCTTTTACAATTGTTGGAGGAGTTAATTTTTTTTGCAGATCCTTGTTAATATTAAAAGCCTGTTTGCAGCATCCATATTCATTGGTGCTAGTGATATATTTTTTTTAATTTGATGTAGTGAAGACACTTATTGAGCTTGGTTGTATAATGCATACAATTGCTGAGGTCTTTGTGAGTTGTGTTTGATCTTGTTGATGTTTTCGCTGCTTGATTTTCCCGATTTTCTTTGTGTACGGGATGGGGTTTTGTTTTATTTGTCCTTTTTTTATTCTCCCGGTTTCCTTTGACTACAGGATGTGGGTTTGTTTTGTCTGCCCTTTTCTATTGTTCTTGTACTTGAGGTCCCCCCTTCAAACTTTTTAAATCAGCATTGCTCAATCTTCTAGAATGGTTATCACATTCTGTACCCACCATTGACAGCTTGATTTTAGTGATCCATATAGGAATAGTTCATCATGAAGTTATGATTTGTTGTTAATACTATTTGAAAATAGACGCTTTATAGTGTTTAGTGTTATATTGACCGAATTAAGGGGCTTATGTCTCCAATTCACATTTTCCCAGTGTCCGAAATATTTTGTCTTTAGTTCTTATTATTAACTTTACTCTCATATTATCTGGCTAATATATCTCCTGGTTGATGTTTTTGGAGATCCCCAATGGTTTTTCATATGTGATCTTGCTGCAGATATTCAATGATGGGATGTTCAAGTTCAGGGTTAAAAGATGTATACACACAGCTATCAAACTGAGGAAGAAATACTACTTTAAGGTTCAGAACCACATTTCACTTCTGAATCCCATCTTTGACTAGTGCATGCAGTGTATCCAATGCATCTATTTATTGGAGTTTTGGAAAGTTATTTCTTGAAAAATTGGGCAAATATCATGACTTTTTCTCTTTCGGATAGTTGATTGTGCATTATAAATTAGCATTATGATGAATATAGGGTTGTTTATTAAAACTGAAATAAAATGCTGAATATTAAATATTGTAATTTAATTAATAAATATACAAAGTGAATTGATATAAAACAGTATGAAATAAATTTCAGATATAATTTGAAGTGTTGAGCACTAAGCAAAGTTGAGCTGACACCTATTTTTAGTTCTACTTAATGAAATAAGTGGTTGGCTCAATTCTATTATCTTCTCATGTTTCTGCTTTTCCGTCTTTATGTAATTGTCGCTTTTCAGTTTACTAAACCTATTCAGATCAAGGGATAAGTCATGATAAACAGTTTAAATAAATGAGAGAAAAAGTTGCCTTAACTTTACTACTATGCCTTTTCTTTTTTGTGTTTTTAATGTTCATCTTAGTTTTTACATCTTGTAACAGTTGAAGAGAAACAGGAGTCCAGTGACTTGGGACGATGACTAGTATGGATTAGTTTGACGGACCGAATAATTGGTTGAGAAAATCTCAGCTTTGGATTGCTTAGGAATATATTTCAAGTCAGGGGCACAACTACCTCATTTGTTTGATATTTCAGAGTCCACATTATCATAGCAAGTGCACATATGCTGTCTGATAATTCACATATCTGTCTACCACCTTGTACTACATTATATAGTAAGTTTGAACTAGAATCAGTAATTAAACAATTTTTTTTTTTATGAAAAGAGAGATCTTTGCTTGCTGTGATGGCTGTATGGCTTGGTTTTCCCAATCTTGGGAAGATTTAGTAGTATAAGCAAAGCATTCGCGTATTTCTCACATACATGAAATTAAAATTGATGTAGTTTGTATTTTGTTTCTTCTCTTCTCCAGGGGAAGAACAAAAAACGAGGAATCGACATAGTCTGCGTCTCTCTGATGGGTGGACTATATTGAGATGTACTTATTGCAGGTGAGAGGGGACATGATTCCTTCTTTGTTATTCATTTTGCATGTCATCATGCAAGAAGATATATTACCATATATATTAAGTGTCATTTCTTATTGAAGAAAAATATCCAAGCTGAGTTAATGAAATTTTATGATTCTCTCTATTTTTCTTCTTAATATATGGTTCATAACCAAGCTCCAAAGCACCTTAGCTAGCATAGCCAATATGAATAAAAAATAACATAAATTTAAGATACCCTCATAAATTAGTCATATCTTAGAAACTTGTTAAGAAATGTGCATATTGTCTTGCCTTCCTTCATATAATGTGATTATTCAATAACACTTTGAGATATGCACATGGGTCTAAGATTTGTTGGGTATAAGATAAGGTATTTTAGTATAATGATATGGATTTGTTTTAGAATTTTTATTTACTTTTTTAATCTTGTTGAACAAAATGGTTCCTTTAAATATGGATTTGGGGAGTATACTTGTAACAAAATTATTACGTGATGTCACGTCATCCCCTCCAGTAAACCGATCATTTAAGTTATTTTCTTATTAAATCTTATACAACTCAAAGTAGCTGTTTCCAAAGGAGCTTGTGACTGTTTTTTTTTCTTTTTTTTTTAAGGCTGTATGAATTATAATTGATATCACTGCACATGGGCAGCATCATTACAGTTATATTTAATGATTGAAACAAAATGAAATGGCACTTGTCCCAAAAAGGCAGTTTGTCTGCTTCCTGAACACCCTGTGAGTTTAGCTATTTTTAAAGCAGTTTGCCAACACTTTTGAGTGTGTTAGGTTTTGCCTTAAATCTGGCATTAAATCATATTATTATTATTATATAATAATAGTTATGGTTTTGTCATCTAGCCATGAATATTCCTAAGTAAGAATCTGTAACCAAACATTTTAATAATTTTATTATTATTGACTATATTTCTTTCTATATACAATTTTGAAAAGTAAAAAAGTTACCAAACAAAAGAGACTCATTTCCCACTATGCATGAAAATTTTATTTGGTTTCAATATTTTTTCTGTTACTTTACTATTTCTATTTTCTTTTTACTTTTCCTGTATCAAACCAACCTGCTCATAAGTGGAACCCTTTTTTTCAATCTTTTTAGTTGGTGTTGATGGGACAAATTCATCCACTCATTTTAAGTAATTAAGCTATCTAAATTCTAATTTTAATCAATTAAAAGAAATAACTCATTATGCATGGTTAAAAATGCAAAAAAAATATTGGTATGATAATTCAATTGGCAGTTTTTTTGGGTAGCAAATTTAATTTGACTTAAATTTATATATTAATTATACTCCCATGCCTAGTCCCATCTAAGAAGTAAGCACGTCTTTGTCCATATTTTACATAATAATTTAATGAATTCTAATTATTGGAACCCTATTTATGACAAATGATATTGACCCACTTTTTTAGTTTGGCATGAATATGTTCAATTTAATATACATATTAAAATACATTTTTTTCACCAAACAAAATATATTTGTTTTTCAAAATTTAATATCATGAATATTTTTTGTTACATGCAAATTAGAAACAAATGTTACATCTTAAAGAACCTTAGTTTACTTCAAATAAAAGTAAAAATGAGTAATGAAAGTGTGATTTATTAAAAACACCTAATTTTGTTCAATCTAACCTTAATGGTAAGAGTAGCTTAAGAGACTAAAATGTTACGGGTTCTATTTCATTTGAAAGCGTTTTGAGTTTAAACGGAAGGTCATGACTGAGAGACTAAAATGTTACGGGTTCTATTTCATTTAAAAGCGTTTTGAGTTTAAACGGGAGGTCATGACTGCAGGCGTTTTGTGTTTAAGTGGGAAGTTATGACTACGGGTATCATCATAGTTTTCATAGAATATTGGTTTAATGAGAAAAAAGGGGAAAGAATATATTTTCTGGGGGAATCTTTGAAGGTTTGTGATTAAGATTTGGTGGTTATGATTATGGTCCATGAACTTTGTTCCTTTTTTTTTCTAGCTTTTATAATCAAAAGCAAGAAAGTTTGTGAAATTATTGGAAAAGTGAAAGATACCAAAGTAAAGAGTACTCCCCATTTTCGCTTCAAGGATTCTCCTTTGTTTGCTCAAAATTTTCTTTTGGTGAACTTTTTTTTCTGGCGATCGCGCACACATACACAAGCCTTTACACATAATTTCTCCAACAAAAGACACACAAATACAAATTCATCTCTCCTCCTTTATCTTTATGCAAGTCAAATCGCTGTTTTTTCTTACCATTACAAATTCTTCACGCTCTTTCGCTCCGCTGTAAAACTCTCTCTATCTCCAACTTGTTCTGTTTCTCACCTCTGAGACCCACATCTCGAATTTTTCTGGGTCCTCTTCCTAACAAGTAACAACAACATCTTTGGAGTTTCTGGCTTGTGGGTCTTCAAGTAATCATCCAATTTTGGCGGGAATCAGACGCCAATCGGAAGAATTTTTTGTTTTTGTTTTTGTTTTGTTGATGGCTAATCCATCGGGAGCCTATCAACATACAGCTCATTCGATCCACGGTTCTACTTCTAGTTTAAGTGGAAGCAGTAGTAGTATAGCTTGTTATGCTGCTGTTAAAGGGACCTCGCCGCCGGTGCAGGAGAATTTGGGTTTCGAACCGGCGCCTTCCTTGAGGAACAACTCGAGCTGGTCTACAGAATGGACGACCGATGAACAGTCAATTTTAGAAGAAGGTTTGAATGAGTAAGTAAAATTTTAAGGCTTTCAAGTGTTTTATCCTTCTGTTTTGGTTTGAATTTTGTTCATTTCTTTTTACCTAATTTGATTTGTTATTTGTTGATTGGTTTATGTAGTCAACCCTGAATAATTTAGTGGTTTAGAGATTCTTTATGTTGACTAACTTAAGATGGTAACTATCAGTTTTCTTGGATAATGAAGTTTATCATTTTTAATGGAGAAGAAAGAATCAGTCAACCTTGCAAATAAGTGCTTTGAAGAAGGGGCAGTGATATTGGTCTAGAAAGCAAGATTGGTGAAAAGTGACCATAAGCTTGACTCAAAGCTTTCCTAAAAAGAATGTTTGCTTTTGATTGTGTACTGGATCTAGTTTGTAAGTCTCAATCAAACTATATGAGAAATGCAGACATATTTTTTATCAACAGACATCCTTAATTTGACTTAAGAATTGATGATTTCAACATGCAATCGACTAATCTGTTAGGAAATAAAGATAATAAGTGTGTAGTTAGGGAAAAGTTTTGAGAAGATTGCTGTAACAGTTTGGTAGAAACTGAAAAATCTTTACTTGACAAAGTCTTTTGCAAAACATGAAAGCAAATGCTTTACACTTTCAAGATGATGATTGCAACAAGATCATCTTGGACTTGAAGAATATAAACCTAAAGGGGGAGGAGAAGACCAAGTCTTGTTACTGTTAAGCTCCATATGATAGCTTTAAGAAACACCATGTTGTATGAAAAATAGTCTCTAACAGTTGGTGAAGTTCAAACTACCTTAATGTTTAAAACCTAAACTAGAAGAACAAGGAGGACTTTTTCTCGATGAAGAAGAGAAAAGAGAGAATTCAAATCAAGAAGCAGGTTACAATGAAGAAATAAATAGATTAGTTGGTTTTGTATTTGTGGAGATGAAACTATTGGATGTAGAACTTGTTAAAGTTCAGGCCACTATACTATAGTTTTTTTTTTCATTTTCAATCTTGTTTGTATGATTTACTTCTAGGTTATACTTCTAGAAACTTTATTGAAGTTTACAATTTAACACAGTATGTAATTGAATTTGCAGATATGCTTCTCTATCAAACATTATAAAGTATGCAAAGATTGCTCTCCTATTACCAGATAAGACAGTACGAGATGTGGCATTCCGTTGCAAATGGATGGCTGTAAGTTTAATTTCTTCTCAAAAGGCATGTCTAATTATTCTTTCTTTCTTTTTTGTACAGAAAGGAAAGAACTATTAATAATGAAAAAAAATTACATAATTTTAATGAGAAGTTGAGCATGTTCAGTTCTCATTTTCAAAAGCAAAAATATACATCATAAATTTCATTCGTCGAATTAGCTTAAACAACTACATTGTTAACAACTACGCTTCAAGTATTCATTCTTTCTAAAATAATGTTATTTAGGTCCTTTGCACGACAAGGGAAAATATATCAGTCTTTCTTTAAGTTCCTAACATGTTTCTTCATATTTTTTCATCCAGAAAGTAGAAAATTTCAAGAGAAGGAAAGAAGAACCAAGTTTGACAAAGAAATCCAAGGATAAAATGGTGAAATCTACGGTTTGTTTTCTGCTAGATTTTTTGGCTCCACATTTTTACAGACCAACTATTGCTTATCCGTTGTTTTGACATTTCTTTAACCAATGTACCTTTTTTGATGTTTATGCATCTTAAAATAATAAAACCTTATTCATCCCAAAGAAAGAAACAAATTAATATCAATAGATTGCTTCGTTATTAACTGTGACTTTATATGATGTTTCTCGTAGTAAAACAGTAGAAGGTTTTACAACCAAATAAATATATGCTCTCGTTTCTAGGCATGACATGATTGAGTTTCCTTATTTTATTTGATCTTCTTCTCACGAGGAAAGTAGAGAATAGGGAAATCCGAAAATGTGACTTCTCCACCTATGTGTTTTTGCAGCTTATTCTTATGCCCACAATAAAGGAAGTCTGAATATTTGTATTATTACATACAATTTATGAGATAAAACTCCTAAATCTACAATTAAACAATTACAGATAACAGCAGCCAGGTCACCTTTCCCCACATATGTTCAGCCACCCGTGATGACTAGGGACAGTAATGAGGGTGGCGTCCCTTATGAAGGTATGTTACATTTTCAATAAATTTTGTTGTCTTTTAGATTTTTCAATGTGCACAACTAATGCGGCATAGGCTTTTTCCATAACAGATTTGTTTGTCCAAAAAATAATTTCATGGGCAGCTCTGAATTCTCGGATAGGAATTTGTTGGTGTAATTTGTCATTTTAATATCGCCTTGATTGTAATAGGAATCGTTGTGTATACAAGATATCTTAAATATAACTCCGAGATGTTACTATTATTTCAATTTGAAAATTTGATGCATGTTGTTTGCAGCTGTTGGTGGTTCCATCGGACAACTGCTTGAGCAGAATGTTAGGGCGTTTGGAGAGATTAACGGAAATCTAGCTGCTTACAAGGTAAAACATTCATGCTATCAGCATTGATTCGAAATTTTCTTAGGCTATGTTTGGTTTGAGGCTGAATTGGAATTCAAACATATACATTTTCTTCCATCCTAATTTTATTATTCAATGGTTCAAATTACAATTCTAGTGATTTTTTCAAACAAAGGATTTACATTATATTCAATTCAAGTTCTAAGAGAAATGGATTTGGAATCAATTACATCTCCAAAGAGTACCCAAACTTATAGTTTTACCAATAGATCTATCAAAAATATCTTATAAACAAAATCTCTTAATCGATCTTCATGTTTTAGATTATCTCCATTTGTGATTTTTGGGAAGGTTGAAGACTTGCCTTGCTAAATCATGACTCAAATCATTGACTGAAATAGAAAACTTTAGTTTTTATAACACTTTAAAATATTAAATAAACATTTTGATATGTTATCCAAATAATCCACTTCTACATCAAACAAGATTTTTTTCAAATAACCACAAGAGGCCTAATACCAATGATCAACCAACAAAGCTTGTGCTTATTTTTCTGAAAGTTATGGCAGACAGTTATTCAACTCCAACATGTTTCTAATGACTGATTAGTTAGTGTAATTTTTCTTTTAATCTAATGATCCTTTTCCTCTGACATTGGCAGATACACGAGAACATAGGCATCTTTTATCAAGCTCGGGAAAATATCCTCAAAATGTTACAAGAGTATGTCTCTTTCATTAATGAATTTGTTGTTAGAGTCTTGTTATGTTCTTCTCTCCTTGATGTCTTGAAGATATTATTACAAACAATTGATCAAGACCCAATATGAGCAAGTAACCTTTGAATATTTCTGGCTCAGTAATTGTTGATTTATAATGACAATCTTGATTGTTCACAGATTGAGGGAATCAGGGGATGCAATGAACCAGATGCCGCCGCTTCCAGTAACATTGGATGAAGGGTTGATTAACTCGCTCATATACACATGACTCTCATTCATTGCAATCACGATTCAAAAAAAGAGCTCATATTCCACGTTTCTGTACATATCCAACTCGGCTCTCAGAGCTGGTCAATGATCCTCTCCTGTAGAACGAGGCGAGACATTCTGCGATCCATTCCTTTCTGTCTATAAATTGTGAAAGTCAATAAAAGTTCCACTTTGAACATTCACATGATTACTTGCTCCCTTTTCTTTTTATTGTGGGAGAAAGGAAGAGGCTGTTAATTGGTATTATGATTATTGGGTTTGTTTAGGCAGTGCAAATTTGCTTAATTGTAGAAGCATATGATATGAAACACTTTTTAGTTTTAGTGTTGGATGATGTATGTTTAATTAAGTTATATTTTAGAATATTATTTCAATTTAATATAAATTAAATCTCACTTGGGGGATATCATCATCTTTTTATATTTTGGATATAATTAATTATATCTATCTTTTTAGGATTTGAATATAAATGGTTATACATACATTAGTTACTTTTAATTTATTTAGTTTAATATAAATTTTACTTTATTAATACAATTTTAACAATTTCACTTTGTGTATTTGAGTATTTTGGTATAGATTAAGAAAGTTTAAATTTTATTTTTCCGAAAAAAGAAAGGATATCCTAATTGCAATCTCTTGTTTAAATTGATTTGTTTTATCATGTTTTAATAAAAAGTAATTGAATTTATAAAAACAATGTATAATTGACTATTAAAAAGAAATCGCTAAATAGTTTAAAATAATGTAAATGTAGCACATATGAAAACTTTTAATAAATTTAGTTTTTTTATAAAAGCCTTTTTTTTTATTGGTAATACCCCCAGTGCTATCTATGTCCACAAGGTTGTAGATTGTTACTTTATGATTATTTGAAAAATATTAATTTTTTTATATTTATTCTTGCTTATAAATATTAATATATTTACTTATGGTTTATTTCTTAAAATAAACTTTTCAATAAAAGAAAAAACTAAATGGTTTTTTTCGAAAAATTAATAATTATGTTTTCTATTTGATAACTAAATTTTTTTGTTTTAATGTTGGTGTGATGAATCTCTGGAATATTTGATAATTAAAAATTCTTATTTGAAAGGTTAATATTTTTTTTAGTCTTGATATACAAGTCTAAATATAATATTCAGTATTAATCTTAAATCAATATTATAAACATAATTTTTATTCTTTATGTTAATAAATCAAGATGAATAAATAAACGGTATACCTGAATTCATTGACAAAGATGGAGATTACCGGATATAAAATTATTGTTTATGAATTGTGACCATAACCTTTTATATTATCCATCGTATATAATAAATAAGTATTCGATTTCTACACGTAACAAACCGTATCATACCAATAAACCTAACAAACCATATCATACCGATAAATAAGTCAGTTGGATACTTTAGTAGATCCTTTTATTAATTAGGTTCAAAATAAACAATAGTTCTAACCCATGATATATTAATATATCTAACATAATCATCCCATATCTAATAACTACAATGACACCAAACAAACAATATTTAATTAAAACATATAATGAAAATCATATAAATTAAAAATAGAAAATAACTAAAAAAAGGTGAACAATAAAGTCTTCCATCTCAATCTTTAATGTCTATGTTGTCATAATTAAGAATTCAAATCCACTAGGAGTTAAATCCAATTCTCTTATCATGGTTGACGCAATTAAAAAAAAAGTTTAGATCTCTATTCAATGGTAACATTCTATATTATTCATGAAATTTATTTTTTATAATTAATTTTATACAAACTTTAGTATTTTATTTGTATTTTTCAACTTTTGACATAGAATTTCTTCATTTTATCAAATAGAATCCCTTTCATCTTAATCCTTAAAGGGTTGGAGATGTATTTAGATTGATTTGGATGTTCATTAAATTTCTATATAAAAATTGAAAAGTGATCTAGAAAAATGTAGGAATTAGGATATTTGAGAAAGTGAACATGTATTTTTTTTTTTTTGTATTTATTAAGTAAAAAGTGATTAAAAAATTTGGAAAAAAGTGATTTTTGCTAATTTGGTAGATTATGTTATAATAAAATTTTAAATGACAATCTTTGTTCAAAAGAGTTCATAAATAACTTGGTGTTTGTAAATTTTTGACATATATTCAAATAAATTATTTTAAATAATATTAGTTCTATTAAATAAAATTTGACTACAACTGAAATCAATAATTTGCTTTTCAATTACAATAGTATGTATAAATGAATAAAGTCTAAACAGTTAAGATTTTGATTTTTGCAGGTTGTATTAATTTGACTATATATATATATATATATATATATATATATATATATATATATATATATATATATATATATATATATATATATATATATATATATATATACTAGTTTATTCATTTTGCATAAGATGATGATGCATATATGGGATGGGAGTAATAAAAGTAAAAGCAAATTAAAGACCATACAAAAATAATTAAAACCTTATTTTAATTAATTAATGCATTTGTTTGAGAGTCTCCAATTATGAATGAGAAATTTCAGCCTTGTCGGCTTAATTATAACAACAATAAATTACAAGACTTATATATTAAAATGTTATAAGAAGAAGATATATATGTAATAATTAATAATTTAGAAAATTAATTTGAATAATAAATTAGTTAAAACTAATTAATCCACATGATTAAACAAGCAGGTATATTATAATTTATATCTATTTGTTACAAGTTTTAAATTATATGAATTTGTAATGAGTTAAAATTGCATTTATTGACTACATTAATAGCACGTCTAATATATATATCTATCAAAATAAATATGTTGGTGTATGGGTAAGTACTAATTAATTATTATTATTACTTTAAAAAATATAATTAATATTTATATTTATCTGGTTAATATATATTGATATTGAGAAAGTGGAAGGAAAGATCTGAAATTTACTTTGTCAAATTAAACCGGTCAAAAACGGTTTTCATTGTCTGTCTCCCGATGAAGAAGGTAAAAGAAATTAAGTTTTTATTGTTTATATATGTGTGTTTTGTATTTTCAGTTGAATTCTTTGACTTTGAAATGAGTTATCATTAATTTAAATGAAAAATATTCTTACATGTACGTACACATGATGTATTCATAATTTCATACATCATAAATTTATATATATAGAGAGAGAGAGATAGATACTTATAACTAGTTCATACGGCAATATTGTTTTAAGAGAATCGATCATCAAAGAAGAAGAGAAAGAATCATGAAGATTTGATTTTGAGAGGTTGGTTTCGTTGATGTTCTCATGATTGAATGAATCTATCTATCAATCTATAGTTATTGATCGATCATGAGCTGATCTTCATCATTCATTCATTCATACTCTGTTTTTGTTTTTTTATCTTAAATTTGATCATTTCTTAAGAATTCCTTAATCTCCCATACATATGATTTGCAATTCATGATGTGAAAGAAAAAGGGGAGAAGTTCTTAATTTGCTCATAGCTAGCTGAAACCATTCTTCTTTATCTTCTATGCTTTTCGATTTTAGACATGGTACTGGATATCCATAAATGTGTATGTAATCTTTGATGAATCCATAATTAAGCTTTCATTTAATACCATCTATATAAATTAAAGTTGTATGCAATTGCATGCGTGTATGTATTTGTGTGTTTACAATTGACTGTTTTCATCATCAGCTAGCATCATATACATAGAGGCTTGACATGCATAATTAATAATTTGATGAGATTAATTCATTAGAAAACTGTTGTTAGGGTTTTGCAGAGATGATGATGATGAAGAAGATGGATTGGAAAGGAAGAATGATACTAGTGATTCTCTCTCTAACAGTCATTTTGTTGACTCTTTGTCTATGGGATGACTCTTCTTCTTCAACTTCTTCTTTTTCTTCCACTTTTACAATGGGTCAGTCTTTCTTTCATAATTATTAATCTCTGCTTTTAATTTTATTATCATTTTTTATTTTTCCCCACTTTCAATTTTTTAAATACAAGTTAAATTAATAGATTTGAACTTGTTTCATGTTGTGTTATTTATGATTTCTAACCCTTTATAATTATACGCTTTATAAGAGAGTTATTACCTCTAATTTAAAGCAAGTGTAATGTTGTATAGCTCTAATTTAATTGTAATTCAAGTTTGATTGGAATAATAGTTTAGGATGACAATTTGAAACTTATAACCGAAGGATTTGTCCTATTTGGGGCAATTTTCTATGGTTTGACCGAAAATGGGGTGAAATGATATTTATGTCTCTCACTTCCAAACTGCTCCGATTTCACTTTGAATATGCTTCAAATACTCAAAACATAACTAAATATATAAAATCATAAATATATTTATTTATTAATATATTACAATATATATATTATATTAAAATTTTGTTTATATAATTTGATTATATATATAAAAAAAAAATAGAATATCATATAAATAGTGTCCCACGGGAATTAAGATTTCTCGAAATCAAATGAGACTGAGAATAAAAATAATTCCCGAAAAGCTGTTGTATAGCAGCTTATTCAAGTTTTACACTAGACCCTTTTTTACCTAAATCTTTTTATCATCTTTATTTTAAAAGTAATTAATCTTGCTGTAATTTTTATTAAACTTGATTGTGAAATCATAAATATTATTCAGGAAGAAGATTACTGCAAATAGGTAACACCAACTCAACATCGTCGAATTTTTTTTCGAGGGTTGATCCTCTAGACGATTTTAAGAAATATAAAGGGGGTTTTAACATCACAAACAAGCATTACTGGAGTGTAAGCATTACTTTAATTATTGAATACATCTTTGCAACACATAAGCCTAATTATTTCATTTTGGCAGTCAACCATATTTACAGGCGTATATGGGTATGCAATTGGGACTGTTTGGCTCTTGTCTGGTTTGATATATGGGTTGTTTCTCTTGGTAGCTCAATCCTGTTGCAGAACCAAACGAGTCTTGAAGAAGAAGAAAAAACCCTACTGTAACCGGCGGCACTGCTATGTGTGTTGTATTCTTATTGTCTTCTTCACCATCCTAACAATGTAATAATTGAACAACAATCAACGTACTGGACGACAATAAATAATAATAACAAAATTGACAAATCTTGGTTTGCTCGCATTTGCAGTGTAGCGAGTGGGTTAGTGCTGGGTGGAAATGTTAAGTTTCATTCGAGGGCGGAAAAGGTGGTGGGCATTATAGTTGGAAAGGCAAACACAGCATCGGAAACCATTTACAACACAGCCGAAGCAATGAAGAATGTGAATGTCAACTTACAGTTAACCAATTCGAGTAGTAGACAGGCATTCAGCTTCATTGACTCCACTTCTAAACAACTTGATTCTCAAGCTGCGGAAATACAGAGACATGCCAAGAAGAACAGACATTTGATCAATAAAGGCTTGAAGCTAGCGTAAGTAAATCTTCTCACCATGCATTAATCATCTCTGCTCATTTTCTCATCCTTAATTATATTCCTTCTTCTTGCAGAAACATATTAACAGTACTAGTGGTGTCACTAAGCATGGCCGCTCTACTCGCACTTCCAGGTTTCCATATGCATAATAAACATTTAAAAAAATATACATTGAAAGAAAAAAACACTTACTCATTGTTGGTCTTGATGACTGCAGTTCTTCAACTCTTGAAACTAAGGCGAACGCTTTATTTGTAAGTACTTTAAACTTAACCATGTCAAAAGCCAGACAGACAAGCTTCAATAGTTTAAATCATTCAAAATTTCATATGATACACAGATTGCTCATTCTCTGCTGGATGCTGACAGTAATCAGTTGGTTGTCTTTTGGGGCTTACTTTTCCATCCACAAGTAAGTTTCTTCAGTTCAGAGATTGGATCAACTTTGACAAATAGAAAGACAGTGGAATAAAGAATCGATTATCATTCAGGTTTGCAGGAGATGCATGCACGGCGTTTGAAGACTTCCAGCAAGATCCTTATAATAACAGCTTGAGTTCAATTTTACCATGCGGGGAATTGCGTTCAGCTAAACAAGTCCTTACAGGCATCAGCTCCAGGATTTACAACCTAGTAAATCAGGTCAAAGATAAATGAAATTCAGTACACAATGTTCATCTTTAATACCCATTATCACAAACTAAGGCTATAACTGGTTTTGAATGGCAAAATCTGCAGGTAAATCTAAACATATCACGCTTGCACGGAGAAGATTTTATCCAAGTGTGCAATCCTTTCTCAGCTCCACCAAACTATCAATACGAACCAGATAGTTGTCCGCCAAAAACCATAAAGATTGGAGCAATTCCTGGGGTATGTAAACAGGGAACTATGGCCCCATTTAGAAGCACTTTTTCTATCAGATATCTCATTTGAAAACAGAACTTAATTTAGAAATCAGATAAAAGAAAAGGGTATGTAAACAGGGAACTATGGCCATCCAGCTTATTTTCTACACCACATACCATTAGTTAACATACATATATAGTCATGATAGCTAAAATGCAGACTTGCTTCCTTTTTTTTTATTTTGTAGATGCTAAGGGCGTTAACTTGTTCCGAACTAACAAATGGAAAATGTTTGGGAGGATTAGATATTTCCAGAAAAGATTTTCAGACAGTAGAAGCATATTCAAGTTCAATCCAGACCTTACTTGATGCTTATCCTGGTATGGAAAGTTTACTGAATTGTGAATCAGTGAAGGATGCTTTTACTGAAATCCTTCAGGACCACTGTGATCCATTGAAGAGATATATACGGATGGTATGGGCAGCATTGGTGTTTCTCTCAATAGTGATGGTGGCATTGGTTCTAGCATGGATAGCCAAAGCACATCATGAGAAGAAAATACATTTTGCAAATGCTTCTGTTAAGCCACATTCTGTCACTGCAAATGTGCTGGAATCTGGAATTGCTAAATCAACAAAGGATGATTATTTGTTCGAGCCCTAATTCAATCATGTTCAGCTTCGTAGAGAAAAGAGTACACAAATATGTGAAGAAATGGAGCTGACAAGACTAGAATAGGAGTAGAGACATGTCAGTGGGAACTTCTATTGACAAAATTAAGAACTTTTTATTAGGCATTCTGTAGACAGCCTAACATGAGGGATGAACCTCTTAAAGAAAAGAAATAGATTCCTAGGAAAATTACAATTTATTTATTAGGTCGATTTTTTGCAGCTGAATGGCATTGTAAAATAGCCATGTCTGATGTAGAAAACCCAGGACCTCTTGGAGGACATCCAAGAACAAAGAATTATTTTTTTATTCCCCATGGCTTTTGTAGCAATCAAGTCAAATATCAGTGAATATTATTGTAACGTCCCAGACTCTTGTAAACGACACATGTGAGATTATAACCTAGTAGCCTCACATAATCAACTACTATTTTTAGCGATTGTCCGAGATAGGACACCACAATTACTGATGTATGCATAATATTATCTAAAGTTCTTACTAAGTGGCCAAGGTCTCATCTTCGATTTCCACTGAAAAAACCTTGATTGAAATGTGGAATCATGGCGGTGGGATGTTGTGCTAGCCTACTCCAGAAAAATAAAATTGGTATAGAAAAAACAAATTATCTAAAACTTTGGTTAGGCAAGAGGAGAAATGAATACAACAAGAGAATCTTCCTTATGTTTGCCAAATGTTTCAGGTAGATAGAGAATAAGGAAGAAGAATACCTGGTATTGTAATTATAAGGGATTGCTACTGCCAGATAGTGGTCTTAACTCCAAAGTTTGTTTTGAGTTCACGTTCCTCAATCATCTCTTATAAGGGCCAGGGCATGTAGTACTCAAACAGGGATTTGATGTGATATTTTGGCCAGCAAAAGCTAGTTAAATAAATGGACAAAACATCAAAGTATCATACTAACTAAATATCAAGATTCAATCAGTTTACTGACTAGGCTTGTTTCCTGCAACTAACCAGCATCCTCTGCTATTAAAAATTAGCACAAAGAGTTTAAACTCTAACCACATACAACCAAACCCCCAAGCCTCATCTAGTTGGAGTAAAAAAAATTAAGGAGAAAAATAATGAAAATATTCCCGACTCAATAATATCCTTTATTATGTGAAACAGAACATTGTCAAAATACATCTTAGATGAGCAAAAACATTGCTCTCCATGGACCAGTGGGTTTAATGTCATGACAAGTCGAAAATGAAGAAATTAAAGATAAAGTCATAACATCTTGTAGTATTTTTAATAAAACATTGCAAACTCTTCACTAAATGACATCTCTTTGTCTGGTGGAGAACCAACATTCTCAACTTATATTGGCATCATCCTGCAAAAGAAAGTAATAGAAATGTCATAACCAAGCATGAGACAAGAGACAAACTCCTTGAACAGAACCTCTTGTTTTTGAAAGAGGTTAGTGCATTAAAAAAATGTTGTTCAAGCAAAAACAACAAAGCAAAGTACAAAAATACAAACAAATGAAAGAAAAGTAATACAAGACAAAAGGAAATTAGGAAATTTGTATTAAACTTCCTTTGGATGGTTTGAATGTTTCACCACGGTAATGCGACTTCAGCGTTATTGTGGATTAATGAAAAGGTTTTACCCTTTCAAAAATTCTAAAGGCAATAAAAAGTAGGATATAAGCTAAACATCCATATATTTATGTTTCACTTATTTTGTGATCTAATAAGGATATAGAAATGGAGAAGAAGATAATCAAATAGAACCATATCTCACATGCTCACTCCATACTTAAAATAAGCCCCTTGTCAGTCCTAAAACCAGACATGAAAAAGTCCACTTCAAGGACAGCCAAAATTGAGACACATGCTCAGCAAATGTTCCTTCACTGTCAACTGAACATAAGCTAAATATGGATTGGGTTGCTCACAAATCGAGGCAAACCAAATACCTTGATAGTTGCAAAGTAGAATCTATCATATTCAGGTTTGAGTTCAAACTTCCAAGTTGATCAAACTGGATTTTCTTATAACCTTTACAAGTTGATTAACTTGTTTTGTCACTATTAACAAGTTTCTTCGGAAATAAACTATAATAACCTACATATCAATAATGAAGTATAATCTTAGCAAATAAAATAATGAAGAATATATTTAATAAATATGAAGATGTATTTACATAATAACAAATATAAAATGATTGTGAATTAAGTTAGATAATGTAAAGCAAGTTTTACACAAGAGCTGTTGTACAACCGCTCTAATGTAAAACAAGCCTTACACGAGAGTTGTTGTATAGCACCTCTAATTAAAATGTAAAGCAAGTTTTACACGAGAGCTGATGTACAGCGGCTCTAATGTAAAGCAAGTCTTACACGAGAGCTGCTGTACAGCGGCTCTAATGTAAAGCAAGCCTTGCACGAGCTGCTGTACAGCGGCTCTAAAGTAAAGCAAGCCTTACACGAGAGCTGTTTTACCTATTTTGGATCACCTGGACCGCTAACTGCTACGTAGGCTCTATCAGAATTTATAAATTATCTAATGATAATGGCCTTAACACACAAATTTATTAACCTTTCAACATAAGCATTCAGGATACAAACTGTTGATGTGAGGTATTTGTAGTGACTAACAAACAACACATACAGAAATATCCATCGCATTTCATAGAAATAAGATACCTGATGTGAGTTGGAAGAAGCGGAGCCAGTAGACTGCTCAAGGATGGAAATTCTGGCGTTTAGATCATCGAATTTCTGCTTCAACTAGCATAGTAGAAAGAAAGAAAGAAAGAAGGTTATAAATAAATAACAGAAATCGAAGAAGCATTAGAAGTGTGAGCAAGTATTTAGGAGAAAGAGAATAGTAGTTACTTCAAAAGAGACGGATTCGCGATCGAGCCAGAAATCTTTGAGCATGAGGTGCGTAATTGCAGCTCCTGACGATCCGAAACCAAGCGTGAACCAGAAGATCCTCGTTCTCAACATCTTCTCTAATTTTCCAGATTTTGATGCTTACAACTCAAATTAGGGCAGAGTAATTATTGAAGAAGAATTTAGACAAAAATATATATATCATCTTTTTTATTTATCAAAATACAATATTATATATATTTAAAACAAAGTTTATTAGACTAACTTTCAACACAATTTTCATTTTAACTTATTAAGCTCTTCATAATAAAAATATATTTTGAGATGATTGATTTTTTTTTTTATAAACTTTTTCTATAATAATTATCATAATGAATTTTATTTATTTGAAAAACTAGTTATAAAATTTTTAAAAATAATACAATTTTGCATATTTAGGATCACTCCCAACCTAAGTTTTGAAGCCTAAATTTTTATATTCAATTTGTTTAGACTATTAATTTATAATAATAATAAATCGTGAATTTGAAAAACAGAGCTATTAAATTAAATTTGCACCACTCAAATAAAATTTAGTGTGTGGGTAACCAAAATGTTATAATGATATTGTTGTCAAATTAACTAAGGAGTTACATATATACGGTAACTCTGGTGATCTATTTTTAAAGATGCAGAGGTTATCTAATATATATAGTTTGTTAACTCGAATTTAACTCGAATTTCTATACAAGTAATTGAAGAGTGAAATATGAGAGAGAATGACGTGACATCACATCATTGTTTGAAAAAAATGATAAAGAGTAAGAATAGAGAGAAAAAAAGAAAAATTCAATTAATTAGATTGTGTCACTATTCACTCTCCTCCCCTCTTCTAAATTCATTCTCTCTAATATTTCTTATAAAAATTATTATTAGGATTGAACCACAAAAGTATAAATATTGTAAATGAAAATGTGGTCTTTATCTTTCATAAATTTCTTTCTTCTAATACTAATAGTTACTTGCTCATGTTTGGTTCCAACTATCCAAGCCAGGTAGGGTTGTTGTGTTTGGAACTTGAACATATGACATGACAATGACACATGATCCTCATAACACAAACTTGGTAGCTAGTTATATAAGTATTCATGCATTGCAAGTGTATGATCAATAAGAACTCGTATAACGATACAATTATGCAATTTAATCGATCCGTTAAATTGACAATGAAGTAGGTTGGAAGAGATGCTCACCATTAAAGCTTTGTACCCTTGTTGGTTATTATGTGTACCCATGTTGATCTCTCCTATATTAATTTATTAAAGTTACACTAATTACTTGATTAAGAGTCATGTAATGGAGATTTTAAATTAATTTAGACTATATGCTCATGATTGCAGTAGCTGCAATCAAATTCATATAAATAAAACAACATATCAAATATATAGACATGTATTCCTCTTATTTTGCAAGGTTTTAACAATATCGACCAAATGTCACCAATAATTACGACGATGTGTTTAATATTGATTTTTTTTTTAGTTTTGCTCTCAATTCTTTCCAAAAGCAAACTCCCAAAATTTATAATACTTCTAATTAGATAAAGATATAAACAAGCTCAACTTTCATGTACTATATATTATCTCCCTTTTTATTATTATTGAATTTCCATGTAACTAAATTGACCCATATAATTATTAATCTTAGCCAAGAAGAATTCTCAATGATCACGTCTCTTTGAGTTATACTGCACCACTCATTGTCTCATCCACATAATTATATATATTTCAATAATCAGATAAGTAGGGTTTGCATAAGCTAGTTAATTAAACCCATATTATTCACTTCTAATTCTAAACTGTGCAATGATTTCATTTATTTTATCTAACTTAAATTACTCAATAGTCCTAATTATGTGTTGAGTACACCTAATTAATTAATTAATTGTTACATCAAATATTATTTTTAAACGATTTAATAATTAAAAGAAGAAGAATTTTTTTAACTTAAGTCTCGCCCCGGTTAATTCCTCGATCGAGCCCCCCAACAAAATATATAACCAACATCTACGATAGATTTTAATGAATTTCATAATCATTCATCTAGATCTTTAATTATCGCCCAATCTTTTCCTTAAGCATAAACACTCATTACAATTAATATTATAACTTAAGTTGATTATGACCATAAACATCACAATCAACAGCAAACCCTATAATAGATTATCACCAAAAAAACAAAACAAAAATAGAACAAGGACAAAGAAGCTCAATAATATATTCCTAGTACATGTTTAATTAACCTAGTTATGTGTCCAACTAGTATAATAATAAATAATTAAGGAGATAATCCCAATTTCTCTAACCCATTAAGAAGATAATTAGTTTCTAAATTAGCTGAGATCATTCAAAGGCCGCAACTTATCCTTGTTGGTTATATATCAAGTTCTCATAATTAATTATCATAATTTGCAGGCCTGTTTATAATTAACTTATTTGATAACCCAATAATCATCCATATCTATTTTTTGTCCTAATCTTTAAACTCTATTCAAATCCTTGTATAGTTAACATGTTGAATGTAAATTGATCAATAGAAATCAAATATTTTTATCTAGCTCTTTGGGTTAATTATCTTAACCATAAGAATCGCTCATCTAGACGGGGATTCGAACAACGGAAAAGATCAATACAATTGTAGTGGAGAAACGATGACGAACTCTAATATTGCAAAATATTTAGAAGATATATAACTTAAATAAAATGGAAAATAGTTGAGTTATATGATTTATAGCAACTCTCCAATCATTGAAATAGATAGATAGATACATTTATTCATTTATTTTTGTCACGATCCATATTTTTTTATGGAGGAATAAACTAAAATCTGATCCCCTTTTCCTCTATTGCAGTTCAATCACCTACCACTCATCAAGATCAAATTAAGAGAAAAAAATTAAACCTTAAGTGATTTTTTTTTTGTAAATTATTAAATATAATATTAAGTGTGACAAAACATGAGTATATATATATATATATATATATATATATATATATATATATATATATATATTGGAAGAAAATTGTGAGGTTTGAAAACGAAGTCCGAAATTTCAATTGGCCCTTAATAAGGAGTTCAATTTGACAATTCCACCTATTAATATATGCATTGCATTCAATTCTTGAGAAAATTCAAAAAGGTTTGATTGTATGAAAGGAAGTAATAATTAACCGGTGATTTATTGAAAATAATTAGTGGACTTCACATATTATTATCATCAAAATTATCAATAACATCTATCAAAAAATTTTTTTATCAAAAAATATTATTTAACCTCAAGTTTAATTTAATTAGTCCATGTGGAAGGAAGATTTAGGCGGCGCATATCAGGCATTACCTTATGGTCGGCCTGCATTAGATGGTCATATGTAAGTAATTGTCGAGGAGATTAGAAGAAAAATAATGTAATTGTGGAGGTGTGTAATTAAATTACACCAATAACTTTTAATTATTACACTGAAATACAAATATGAGAACTGAAATATCATGCTATATTTAAATTCAAATTCGAATCCAAAATTTATTCGTGTTCAAATGTATCTTAAAATTAATTCTATGAAAAAAATTACCTTAACTTGATTTTAGTGGAAGATAATAATTGTGCTTTATAACAATATTATTCTCCCTCAAAAAAAATATGATAAAAAAAATGATTTAAATATTTATTGGGACCTAAATTTTATATTCAAAATGAACTTAACATTTTAAAAATGGAGAATTTGTGTAAGGAAATCTTAACATTATTACCCATAGTAATTTAAGGCTAAAATCTCAGTTTTAGTTAAATATTCATATTCGGATCTCAAGTTTTAATAATAAGTCAGATATTAATTGAAATTTTATTTGGAGATGTTTTATACAATTAAAATAAAATTTGTTTAAACATAACATTAAAAATGGATAATTAAAAAGTGATTAAAATAAATGGATGTAAAAAATTAGTATGATCACTCGCAATTATGACTTTCATTTTCATTTAAAACATTTTAAGTGATAATCAAACTCGTGATATTTAGTCTATTAGAAATCACTCTTGTCACTAGAACTACCTTAGTTAGATAAAATAAAATTTAAAAATACAATTAATTGACTTAAAGGTTTTTAAAAGAACAATCAGGTCTCCGAACAAATTCAACAAATTTTTTGGATTTGATCTTATTTTAACATTATCATGATAATGACATTATTAATTATATTTAACAGTATACTTTTGATGGTTAAACATTCTTCGATACTTTCATTCTAATTATTAATCTAAATTAATTTTTATTTTAAATTAAAAAAAAAATTGTGACATGAATTAAATATTAATTAATATAAATTTGTATCAAATAATAGTATGAGAGATTGTTAAATTGAAATAGAACCAATATAAATAGATTATATAGGGGCATTAATCCTAACAAATTTTGTAAGTGATATTTAGAGTATCTTAAGGAACTTATTAGTTAAAAGATCTTTGACATGGAACATTAATAAAGAATACGCTCGTCTGGTTAATTGGTTAGATGTGTTTACGGGTTATATGCTTAACCTGTTAGGATTAGTCGGAGTAGAAACATAACTCACCATTCTAAAAAAAAAGTTTGTTGATTCAAAGACTTTATCATTGTCATGATAACACTAAATTCTGGAATTATTGTCTATGTTTTGGTACTTGGTTCTCATTTATTTGGTTTGGTGGGGTAGTGTTATTTGGTCTTCACTCTAGTTGGTTTGTTTCAGACTATATTTTTTTTGTGGGGGTGTGAGGCTATGTCCTAATGATTTTATTAGGTTAAGCTTTTTTAAAATTAATTATTCATTTTGTGAAATGAATTTTGTTAAAAATAAAATAAACACTAAATTCTTTGATTTTTAAGCAACTTTCTTTCTTTTATCTCCAATTTTTTAATGTATCACTTGAGTTTAGTCTTTAGTGCATTTAATTTGGTTGTATGGTTTCACTCTTGACACAATCTTAGTGGTTACTTAAGGTTTTCACTTGAAAACACTATTTATTTTAACTTAAAATTTTGAATATATCAACCATCTTTAGATTTGAATTATTATTTTTAATTAACAAACTAGATCAAGATTTCTTATCAAAATTATTAATCAAATTAAAATGTAATATTAATATTAAATTTAAGTTGTATATTAATAACGGTGGTTGAAATCTTTATACAAAAACACACAATACGTACAAGACTTTATATTACAATCAAAGTAAAATGTAACATTAATATTGAATGTTGTTGAAATAAGCTCTCAAATGCATTTGTTTAATGTGTAATATTCTTATTTTGAATGAAATATGAGTGAGCAAGTTGGGATGAATCAAGGTTTTGTAGTTCGACACATGAATTAAAGTGGCGTTTATTAGTATGCGTGTTTGTTTTCGGTATACGTAGGATATTAATTTTTTTCCGTGTTTTAAACATAATTTATTTAGGTTGTGGTATTATGTTTTTTTGCAGGTCTATACAAGATTTTGATTCTTTTATGTTTTGACCTTAATTTATTTAGGTTGTCATATTATGTTTTATTTTATTTAGGGTAAACTCATTCATATTTGTTTAGAAATTTTGAGTTGGTTAATGTTAGTTTTAATTTATGTTTGTTTGTGATAAATATTTTTTACTTAAATTTTTATTGGTATTCTACGTATTTAAATTATTATCATTTATATTATATTGTATTAATTTTTTTTTAAATATTTTATTTATTTGGACTTTTTTCTTTTTCTCTTTTTTAAATAATTTTGAATAATTGTATATTTTGAGCTTGCTAATTGGATTGTATTATACTTTATTTCAATTTTTTAAATGATTTTATCACTTTACTTTATCTAAATATTTCAAATAAACATACAAAAAGATTTGATTCTATTTTTTTTAAAAGGTTCATAATACTTACAATTAACCTATTTATATATCAAAACAATTGCAATTGGTCGAAATCACACCTTAACGGTATATATTGTTTATAACAAAATCTCATTGTCCTTTTTTGCATTATAAAAATGATTAATTTACTACTTTATTTCTTAATGTATATATATCATGATTGCATAAATCCAATAAATTATTTAGTTTATTCTTATTCGCACCACCTAATTGTAGTTAATTAGTCTAATTCTATATTAGCATGAAAGTGACCCTTAACATAATTCTAAACATTCTTCTAGAATGAAAAAAAAAAAATTATAAATTTATTTATACAAAGCCATAGAGATATCTCTCAATCTCCCCTTAAAATGAAAATGAGTTTTAAGCCTTCAAAGAGAACTCCATCTACATGACAAAATGGAGAGAACTCTCTTTTCTCCAAAAGGGTCATCAAATTCTCAACATGATCACTTCCAAATATCCTACATCAATGGTAGTGGCCATCATCTTAACATTGATAAACAAAACATCAATACCCAACTAGCCCAATCTAGCCACACCTCAACTAGTCACTCTTCCGATTCCGACCATTCAACCCGTGGAGATGGGAAGTGGGCATCTAGGCTCTTGATGGAGTGTGCCACGGCCATATCCGAAAAGGACTCCGGCAAGATCCATCGCCTCTTGTGGATGTTAAACGAACTCACTTCCCCTTATGGAGATTGCGATCAAAAACTTGCGGCGTACTTCATGCAAGCCCTCTTTTGTAAGGTCACCGAATCGGGCAATAAGTGTTACAAAACCCTAACGTCGGTTGCTGAGAAGAGTCATTCGTTTGATTCGGCTAGGAAGTTGATACTTAAGTTCCAAGAGGTAAGTCCTTGGACAACTTTTGCTCATGTAGCATTAAATGGAGCAATATTGGAAGCTTTAGATGGTGAGAGTAAGCTTCATATAATTGATATAAGCAACACTTTTTGCACTCAATGGCCTACCCTTCTAGAAGCTTTAGCCACAAGAAACGATGACACGCCCCATCTTAGGCTCACCGTCGTGGCAACGGCTAACATGGTTAGATCGGTCATGAAGGATATATCCCAAAGGATGGAGAAGTTTGCTAGGCTCATGGGAGTTCCCTTTGAGTTCAATGTAATAAGTGGGATAAATCACTTGGGAGAGCTTACCAAAGAAGGACTAGGCATACGTGAGGACGAAGCAATCGCGGTGAACTTCATAGGAGCCTTAAGAAGAACCGAGGTAGAAGAACGAGAATCCATGTTTCGAATGATACATTCGCTTAACCCTAGAGTTGTAACGGTTATGGAAGAAGAAGCCGACTTCTCTAGCACGAGAGAAGATTTCGTGAAATGCTTTGAAGAGTGCCTTAGGTTCTATACGTTATACTTCGAGATGCTAGAGGAGAGTTTTCCCATTGCAAGTAACGAAAGGTTGATGTTGGAAAGGGAGTGTTCGAGAAGCATCCTTAAGGTTTTGGCATGCGAAGATAACAAAGGAGGAGATTGTGAAAGAAGAGAAAGAGGGAGTCAATGGTCGAAGAGACTCAAAGAGACATTTTCTCCGGTGACATTTAGCGACGATTCACTCGATGATGTGAAGGCACTTCTAAAGAGATATCGGATCGGTTGGACCCTAATGCTACCGCAAGAGGCGGATTCCACACCCGGGATCTACTTGACTTGGAAAGAGGAACCGGTTATATGGGCATCAGCTTGGAAACCCTAGAAAGGATCATGTTGAAGCTTCTATAACCTTATCTTCTTTTCTCTATCTCTTGCATACAATATTATTATTATTATTATCCTAAATGGTAAAGATTATGCTTTATGTTTGGGAGTTTGTGCAGCTGCTTATGCTTTGCTTTTCATGATTCCTTACTCTCTTGTTTGAAAGTGCTTGATATTGTGCTTCTTTCTACAAATTCTATCGGATCTTAGTTCTCATGTTCTTGTCTAAACACTAGCTACACTCTTCGAGATACATTCCCACTTAAGTGATTGGCTGAATGCTTCATGTAGAAGACAAATGATCATTCATACATTTAACTTGACTAGAATGAAGTTGTTCAAGATCGCAACACGAGTAAAAACGGCTACAAGAAAAGTATATATAATAAGCTCGAAAAAAATAACAATCCATAAGTTTAATGAACAAAGTCCAATCACAAAAACCTTTAGTGTTCTTTTTTGAGATCTTATACCATGTCACAATTAATTGTTTTGTAATGGTTCGATTACGATAAATTTGACTTTCACGCTTAAAATTGATTAATATAAAGCTTCTCGCTTTTCAAAATATAGAAAGATGATTTATGAAAGTTTACACTAGCTAGCTAGGTACTTGATAAGAAATCATAAAAGAAAATTTTGTTACATCTTTCTAAAGTGTATAGTCTAAAGAAAATTGAAAGAATTGCACTACCACATTCTTATATATTCACCATTTGCCTAACTTCCTTTTGAACATGAAGATAGAGTAGTGAGGATCGCAAATGTAAGTTTTCATGTCAAGTGATCATAATATACATACATTATGGATTGCAAAAAATAATTAATTAAGAACATTAATGTTCTCTACCATCTTAAAATGAATTTAGTTTGATATGGAAACCTTTTACCTTTGAGGTCACTTTTGTGTCTCATCATCGGCCTCTTTGATCGATACATCGGGTCTAGAGTTGATTAGATTTCGAGTAGTGAACTATTAATTTACGTTTGAAATAATTCGATAAACTTAATTCATATTATTGGCATATGCAGTTTGATCGTGAGTAGCCCTATAACATCCAGTCATTGGCTCATCATTGATATTTTCATTAATCTCCATATTTGGATTGCCTCCTCTCCTCTCCTCTCCTCTTTTGCTTTAAAAAATAATTCTTTTTAATTCAGATGTGTATGAATAAATAAAATAAAGGGAACAGGGAACAGAAAGATTAATTTAAAATTTCCCCACTTTTTAAAATTAATTATTCAAAGCTTTTTGCATGGAAATTGGAGAGAAGCAGCCTTATAATGGCCAGCAATATGTAGTGGGAAACAACTTTGATCACTTTAGGCTGAGACTTGACCTAATGCCAACTATTTTTTTTTTTTATGTGTGTAGCTTTAATGAACAAAAAAGCTGAGACTTGACTTGTGCTTAAATAAAAAAATTTGACACTCTCCCTTTGCCATCTTCTCCTTATCTTTTCTCTCTTGTTATTCACTGCCTATGGGCTATGACATATGTACTTAAAATTCTTACTATATACTATATAGTATATATATCTTCATATATATTATTTAATCTAATTCAAGACCATGTTATATAAAGAATTGAGCAACTGAATTTGATTATAGATGACAAGGGATTGTAATTAATTGGTAGAATTTATTGTTAGATCGATGTTAAATAAACTATCAAGGGATTGTTTTCGGGGTGGACGACTTGGCTAGCTAGGGTTAAGATGATTGAAATCGTGCTCAATAGTTGAAATTTGGTAGACATGATGGTACGAGGAGCATGTGATGTGATTTAATCAATCATGTTCATAAAATTGATAATCAGGGCTAAAATACTTCTACAATGTAGTGACTTGTAAAATTGGTGAGCTTTTTGAATTTTCAAATTAAAATTGGTCGTACTTCCAGTTACTTCGACCAATGTGTATGATTATTAAGACCAAATATATAAATCGAGAGTTTACATAAAATCGTTGTCAATCGTAAACTCGTAAAATCTAGAGTTTACTTAGAATCGTAAGAGTTTAATTTGAAAAAGTATTAGTTATATATTATTATTATTTATTATAATTGAGTATTTTATACTTAGTTAATTTTAAAATTTTATATATTTAAATATAAAATTAATTAAAAAATAATAAGTAAATAACACTATAAGAAAATTATATTTATAAAATTAATTATATTAATTTATTTATTTGAATAAATAATAACTTTTTTATTTATAAATATAAATTTATATTTTTAAGTAAAATCGTAAAATCGAAATTATTTATAAACTCGTAAAATTGTAAAAGCTTATTATCGTAGATTTAAAATCGTAAAAGTTTACAAAGTTACTTAAAATCAGACTCGTTAACCTTTTCTAAAATCGTAAAATCGTAAGATTTTAAGAGTTAACTCGAGATTTAATAGCATTGATCAAGACTATTAGTATGACATTCTGAAATTCGTTTTTGGAGAGCCCGTTTAGTCAATTGAAGGGCTCAACAACCTTTTGTAGACATTCGTGTACATTTTTTCGTTGTGTTTAAACAAATTCAATTTTTCAATATTTTATTGATCTTTTTCAAATAAAAATAAACTCTTACTATATTGCATGAACTACCATGTGTGGGTATATGTGTTGAGAAGCAATTTTATCTTTAACCATTTTCTCATATTGCCTCTAACTTAAAAAATTAAACCAAATTAAGTAATGATAGTTTGTTAGATAAACAATACTATTTAGTGTTTATTCTTAATTTGTGATTTACATTGATTTGAGAATGAAACAATTACTTATGAATATGGAAATGAGCTTTAGATGATAGTATATATATATACCTCCAAACGAAACTAGTTTCTCTTATAGCTTCCAAATGAGTTCCTCATGATTAGCCTCCCCTTGTTTTGTAACAGCTTTATTCTTTATAAAGTAGGTTGAAAAACACATTTAAAAATACTCTAAATCTTTTTTTCTCATCAAACTTCAATATTCATTATTGTCTTGTGAGGGACTACAAATCCATTGGAGTAACATAACCTTTGTTCTGACTTTAGGAGACAAATATTAAGTATGATGCAAAAGAAAATATCCAAAATTTAGATGTTACTTCGATCCAAATGAGTAAGAAACATGGAACTAGTGTAAAGCGATGTCTCAAATTCTTAAAGATGGAGGTGCTTCGATCTCTACTCCTATGGCTCAATAAGGCTATTTGATAATTAGTTCTACCACAAGTTAGTATAAATAGGTTTTCTAATTTCTTTTCACTAAGAAAATGGATTTGAATCTCCAATTCACCGATATCAATAAGTTGTTATGTCGGTCGATGTCACAACTGGCTTCGCTCTTTAGTTATTGCATTCTTTAAAAAGAATTAAAAACAAAAGGAATGATACAAGAACACCGCCTAATAGGCCAACACGTAGGACCTTAAGAACATCCGGTTCCACCAATAGATATAACTCTCCCTTATACTAATGTTGAGGATCATGGTGACATGCTAGTTATTTTGGCCCATAAAAGTTAATTTGTCACATTTCATTATATTGAATATGAAGTAGAAGTTGTGGTTCCAATAGTTGTTAGGATCAAGGTGTATCAAGGGGATAGTCATGCATGAGGATCCCAATGTACGTGGAGGTATTGGTCCCGGATCATCGGTCATTAGATAATCACATATAGCAACCTATTCGAGCTTGGGTTTTGCCCCGAAGTGAATGATTTTGCATTTGCAATGCGAAAACTTAGAAATCGGTGGCACCAAGTTGTTCAACTGCTTTAAAATTTACATTGATGAACCAATTCCGATGAAAATATTGAAAAATGTTTTTCAATGAGATTTAAATGTGTTAAAGTGAAAAATGTGAGTTAATGGGTTACGTCTATCTTTTTTACATTTTTTTATTTTTTCAAAAAATATTAAAATTTGTAATGGGCCTATATAGTAGAGTTGGCCCATATTCTCTTTCAGGGCCAGTAACATTGGGCCCGGTTAAAATTTCAATGGCCCCTTCGATTTTTTTTAATGCACCTCTTGGCTCTTGCTAGACTTAGGATTTCGTTTTTTTCTTTTCATGAACTTTTTCATAATTTTAATACTTTTAGATCTAAATAATTATGTAACTCTAAATATAACCTCCAATACAATTTACTTATATTCTAATAAAACAAACAATTAAATACAACTTAATTTTCATATTATTTATTTCAATTTTCACATGTTCTATTTCAAAATGCATCTAACCAAACAATCAAATACAGGTTAATTTTCACATGTTCTATTTCAATATGTATCTAGCAAAAAAAAAAAAAACAATCAAATACAAGTTAATTTTCACAATTTATTTTTCAAATTGTATCCAGCCAAACAAAGAAATACAGGTTAATTTTAAATCCCAAATCATCTCATAGATATCAAAATTGTATTCAATCAATTATGTTAATTTTTCCACTAATACGATATTTATGATTTTCACATAGTTACTATTTAATGAAAATTAGTCTAACTATTAAAAATTATGTTAGATTTGTACTTATTATTCTATATTACAAGAGTCTTAACCATGATCACCTATATTATAATTAATCATTTGAAAACAAATTAATTTAGACATAAATCAATGACCCAGAAGTCTTAGATCGTAGTAGTTATTTAAATAGAATATTAGAGAATAGTGTGGTGGTGTTATTTATAGTCCTGAAATTTATTTGCAATACATTAGAGTGTTTCACTATTAACTCGATCAACTTCTTTCATGATCAATTCTAACAAATAAAAGGACTATCTAATTAACTATAATAAACAATTATATTCATATATTGTTATGGTTTATTTTTACAATTTTTTAAACTTATTTCTCAATTAATCATGTATACCTAATTTCAGCTCTTTTATATATATATATATATATATATATATATATATATATATATATATATATATATATATATATATATATATATATATATATATATATATATATATATAAATTAGTAAAATAGTACTAAGTATATTTTACTTTTTAAAATATTAGGAGAAAATATTAGTTAGATTTTGTTTGAATAATTTTTATTTTTATAAATTTATTTATATATATATATATATAGATTATTTAAATATTAATTTATATGAGATAATGTTCTAAATATAACTTAAATAAATATATATATATATATATTAACAAATATAATAATTTTTTATATTTAAACTCAATTTTATTCTGGTTAAAAATGGTGTTAATGGGCCTTTAGACTTCTAGAAAGTCAACGATTGAAAGATTGAAAAATTCGTAATGGGCTTATATAGTAGAGTTGGCCCATAGTTACATTGGGCCCGGTCTAAACCTATTTGAAAAATATAAGAAAACTAGGGTTTACTATATGAGCTCTCTTTCTCTCCCATCTATCTTCGAGCTAGCTTTGAGCAGAAACCGGCCGCACCTTGAGATAACGAGAAAATGGTAATCTTTTCTCTCTTTCTATACGCTTCTTCTGAAACCCTCTAATCCGTTGATGCTTTTAGGGTTTGTTTTAGATGTTGTTGTTCTGCCGCTGAGTTTAATTTTCAATGGTTCCTTAGGTTTTCTGAATCCACCTCTTGGTTTTTGCTAGACTTCCTTAGCAAGTAGCCTGTTCCTAATTTCATTTTCCTTATAAAAGTACTTATATGAGTAGTTGTTGGAAACAGCTCTGTATACAGGTTCTTAGAGTATTTTTTTGGCTTTTCATGAGCCCTTTCATCATTTGCTCCTATGTTCTGGTTTGTGTGTTATATATTTCGTGTTATAGGTTGTAGTAATCGAAGCCCGGTCACCAAAAGGGTTTGCGTAAAGATGTTTGCTTTGTTGAAGCGGCAATTGATCTAATTTAATGTTTTTGTTGAACTGGAATTGGGTTTGGAAATGTCACTATAATTTTAATGAATGAAGAATGAAAATTGTGATTGAACTTAATCTTTATGTTTGAATTCCTATATTCTCAAACCAATTGCATCCTATTGTATCATAAACATATAAGATATAGCATTTGATAACAAGTTGTTTTTATGATCAAGATTAAATTGTTGTTTGTTTGTGTAGTTATCTTTAGCAGATAGTGTGTGGTGTTGAAGCTGAACCTATTGTATCATAAATAAATAAGGGATGACATTTGATAACAAGTTGTTTTTATGATCAAGATTAAATTGTTTGATTGTGTAGTTATCTTTAGCTGATAGTGTTGTTGCTGGTCAGATGAATCTGAACCAATTTAATGACTATGTTCCATTATCATATGCTAATAATGTTTCTCATTTCTCTTTAACATAGCCAAAGCAAATTCATGAAATCAAGGATTTCCTTCTGACTGCTAGAAGGAAGGATGCCAGATCTGTGAAGATCAAGAGAAGCAAGAATGTTGTCAAGTTCAAAGTTCGTTGTTCCAGGTACTTGTACACCCTTTCGGTTCTTGACTCCGATAAGGCCGACAAGTTGAAGCAATCCCTTCCTCCAGGTTCATTCAGTTCCTAAAATCCTTTTTTTAGCCCTCCAAAAGAAAATCCATTTCATTATTGAACGTGCAAGATTTGTATTTGCAGGTTTGAACGTACAAGATCTTTGAAGCAACCAGTCCCCCCACCCTGGTCTGTCTTATTGAGTACGATTATGTCATTTTTTCAGTGTTTTTTTGGTTTGAAACTATTCTAGTTAAGTGAGTTCTTGGGATATTTTACAGTGATTGCTTTATTATGGGTATTTTGTTTAATGTTGACCTGTAAACGTTGAGGTTGATGATCTGTGTTTGATCTTATCTTACATTAAGTAGTTATTGTTATTGGCCATGCTGTCTAAATTGTAGTCAACATTTTCATTTTTCAATTGCAGCTTATAGCTTGACAGCCAGACCAATCACATGCTCCTTTCCACTCAATCTTTTATAGAATTTAGTTTATTTTTTAAAAATTGATTCTTAAATTATTGATTTTTTCCACAATATTTTTCCAATTATAATCCCATTTTAATTTTTCTAAAATTAAGCTTGAAAATAGTTTTTGTTGATCTATAATATTGTCTTAGTTATTTTATGTATTGTGTTTCAAAATATATACTGTAATTTTTACTGTATTTTCTATAGAGAAGATTATTTTTTGAAATGGTTGTGATTTCAATGATCATAGAAATGCAAATTTTCTGATCCCAGAATTGTCTTGTTTAGACAATCTTATTTATTGACCTATATTTGTTTGGGGGAAATGTTTATAGTCTAGATCAAGGCGGTTAAAATCGAGAGTTTACGTAGAATCGTTAGTCAGTTGTAAACTCGTAAAATCTAGAGTTTACGTGAAATCGTAAGAGTGTAATTTGAAAAAATAATAGTTATATATTATTATTATTTTTATATATAATTAAATATTTTATACTTAACCAATTTTTAGAAATTATATACTTTCATTAAAATTAAATAAATAATAATAATAAATAAATAACACTATAAAAAATTATAATTATAAAATAATTATATTAATTAATTAATTTAAATAACCAATAACTTTATTTTTTAATTTTTTAATTTAAATTTGATTTTTTAAAGTAAAATCGTATAGAATCGTAAAATCGAAATTATTTATAAACTCGTAAAATCGTAAAATCTTATTATCGTAAATTTAAAATCGTAAGAGTTTACCTATTTAAGAGTTTACTTAAAATCAGACTCGTTAACCTAATGTGAAATCGTAAAATCGTAAGATTTTAAGAGTTAACTCGAGATTTTAACAGCCTTGGTCTAGATATTTCCAGATGTGACATTGGTTTTTATATAATATTGTCATTTATTGTGACATGATCTGTTATTAAGTATTGACTAACTTATTTATATTATGTTGTTTGATTTAACTAATACTATTATTGTTGTATTAGTTAGCTGATTTATAGAATTTTCTTTACAAAAATAATATCATTTATAGAATTTTGCTTTAAAAAGAGAGTTTGAAAAAAAATAAATTATAGATGTTAGGTTGGATTGTTACTAATCATAGTTAAAATGGGATCATGACAAAATATATATAAATTACAAATAATTACATTAATAAATAAATTCAATTTGGGAGTATTGAAAAGTCTCTAACAAACATATCATTATTAATAGGAACTAGCATTTAGCCCGTGCATTTGCACGAATAATAATATATAAAAACGTGAAAAAAAATTACGGATAATATTTTTAATTTTATTTTTAACCGTTTTAAATTTATGGGTGGGTCAACCCACAATCCGACCCAAGTATCCATTTATTCAACATCATTATATATTAGTTAGTTAAAAAGTTAAACTTATATTAATATTAAAACGTCCTGCGTTTATCAAATTTGGTGTTGAATTTAAAATATAAAATCTTTGTAGCCTAGTTGGTTAAAGAGTTGTACTTGTTTTGATAGGTTGCAAGTTCGAAACATACCTCTAGCATTTTTAATTTTATTTTTAACCGTTTTAAATTTAAAAACGGGTCAACCCACAATCCGACCCAAGTATCCAAATTAACCACAGCTCTCGACCCAGCAATCCGGACACTTTAAAAATTAAGCATCATTATATATATATAGATTAGTTAGTTAAAAAGTTGAACTTATATTAATATTAAAACGTCCCGCGTTTATCAAATTGGGTGTTGAATTTAAAATATAAAATCTTTGTAGCCTAGTTGGTTAAAGAGTTGTACTTGTTTTGATAGGTTGCAAGTTCGAAACATACCTCTAGCATTTTTAATTTTATTTTTAACCGTTTTAAATTTAAAAACGGGTCAACCCACAATCCGACCCAAGTATCCAAATTAACCACAGCTCTCGACCTGGCAATCCGGACACTTTAAAAATTAAGCATCATTATATATATATAGATAATTGAGGTTAGTTAGAGTATTAATCAAGATTCAAACTTCTAAATTACTAATTTAATGTTTTACCCCTTTTTATTGCTTTATTAGAGGTTGCTTAAGGGTTATTAAGAGGGAAGAGGAAGCTTAAGATTTATACTTAATCCTGTTTATGCTAAAAAGAAATGATTGACAATAACAACTTTGAATCAATTACATTATTCTGTCTACTTTGCTCCTTAAAACTGATTAAGAATGTTAATTAACTTTTAATAATTAATATAGGCAAGTCTTATCATTAGGTATTTAGTCACAATTTCATGTGTCAGCAGGCAGCTCATGCTGTCCCATTAATTAACTAGGTGAACCCATTTCACTAATTTGCTTGTTTTTAATATATATTTTAAATTCAATTGTAATAATAAACACAATTTTAGTCTTGGTTGATTTATTTTTCATTTGTGACATTCAATATAAAATATCTCAATTAACTTTAAATCATATATATTTGAAACATTTTACAATACCCACGACATGTATCTTTTTTGCTAGGTGTCACAAAAATTACAATTAATAAATTTATATTACAACAAAAAAAATAGATCTCAAATGTGTATATATATGATTCATGTTATTCAAAACAATGTTCATGAAAGTGACCAAGCAAATGTACCTACAAAATTGAAGCTTGAGGATCCCACTATCCTATCTAGATTCTAGTCCTTACATCATGTCCCAAACCCAACATTAAATCATGCGAAATTTATACCCTGTTTGGATGTATAGTTATTTTAATTTTTAAATTAAAAAATATACATAAACACATGCTACCAAATGGAAACTAATTAGATTTTTTTTTTTAAACGACATAATGTCATTAAATAAAAAGATCCGAAAAGATAAAAGATTACAATAATTTATGATTCAGATAGAACAAGCCTTTGTAAAAATTGAATGAACCAAACAAGATGAAAACAAGAAAAACAACCAAAATGAGAACAAAAGTAAATGACATAAACAACAATCTTAGAGCGCTTTGAAATTAGAAGGGTACCTTTCTCATATGCAATGCTCTATCTTTGACAAATCAACTAATTTCTTTCACAAGTGAGAATTTGTCTCTACATTCAAATGAGTGAGTTCCCATCAAAGATAATTTCATTTTAAACAAACTCCACATCATTTCGAACACTTAAAAATACTGTTGTGTTTCTCTCCATCCAAATATGATAAATAATATTTGAAAAAACACTTAAAAACATTTTCTTAAAAACATTTGAACTATTGAGATTTTTTATATAAAAAACTATGTATCACATTTCCTTTATTATTTTTAAAATTTAAATATAAAAATCATTATATAATTCATCCCAATAAAATTTTAATTAACCTATTTTATCATCAAACAAGTTTCCATTCTCATATAGATTCATATAATTATTGAAATTCTTTGATATTTATTTTTGTAAGATTATATGGTTTGAAATTCTCCAATCATTATCTACTATAAAAAGAAAAAGAGAAAAAAGAACCACTCAAAATTTTAAATTAATCTTTAAAAAAAATTCTCATCGGTAAAATTTGGCATTATTTATTTATAGAGAAAATGTGAGTGGAGACTTCAAATTGACATTTCATAGGAACAATATTTTAATAGATGTGATTTAATTTCTATTTTTGTAATAATAAAAGAAACTGGATTTTATTTTATTTTTTTTCTTTAGCCAAAATGGGTTTTTGGAATATGGAAGGTAGGGTAAGCCAAAGGCATTCACTGGTCCTTCATTCTCCATTTGCCACATGTTTTCTAATGGTAGGACTTATTTTTTTTTGTTATTTCAATGACAATAATATTCTTTTCCAAAATTATAAATATTATTTTAAAATAATTTACTCACATATAGAAATATTTATAATACATACTTTTTAGTTTTTACCTATATTATTTTTAAAAAATAAATTTGAAGCTGAACTGGCATAGAGTGAGTGGGGTCTGTTTACAAGTTACCCTTACCTGACACAACTCTAGGTAACCGACAACCCCATTTGCCTTTCACATGCTTCACACAAACCCTATTATTCTTTATTATAAAACAAAATTATAATATAAAATATATTAATTTATTAAAATTAAAATGCATAAATTAAAAACATTTTAAATTAATTTGTCACCATTTTTCATAAATTTATTACATTTTTTTTATTTAATTGAGAGTTCAAAACTATAAAAGATAATATTACACAAAAACTAATTTTGGTGAAAAAATTATAATGATTATAATCTTTAATTGAGATTGTTATATTAGCTAAACAAATGATTTATCAACTAAATCTTTAATTTTGTATATTGTTAGAATTGGAAACAAATTCAATGTGAATTTAATTGAAGGATTGAATATTAGTAATGATGAATAATAATAATGTAATTAACATATTTGTTAATTTAGAAAGAGTAATAAATTAATTGGAAATAATTTTGGTACCATGTTACAATCAAACTTTATATAGTATTCATATGAAGACATGAATATAAAGTTATAAATAATTTACTAAATGATAAATAAAATTAATTCATGTGTTTTTTTTTTTATTATATAATAAAATTTTCTGCCAAAAGATTCTCTCTCTTCTTCTTGCTTTTGATTCTTTCGTTCGATTTGTGAAGGAATGTTGAACTTCTGAAGTTGTTTTCATATGGGTTGATTTTGCTTTCAAAAGTCCCACTTTTCTCTGTTTTTGCTTCTTCTTCTTCCTGTCAGGTACCTTGCTGCGAATCTCTATCTCTTTCCTTTATTCAATCATTTGTTCTATTGGGTTACTTTCGGAATCAAAAGTTGATTTCTTAAACCTACGATCGATTCTTCTCAAACAATTTCTTAATCCCCTTTTTCACCGGTCAAACCTTTCAAAATCTAGTGTCTATGATTAGTCGCATTCCCATCGAGCTGTAAAAAACCCGTCTATTATCTATTGGGTTTTCATCATTCGGACAAAGAATCTATCTTGGGTTCGTCTTTTCACACTTGGATCTGGGTTATGCGATTCTGGGTTCCTGTATGATTGGGTGGGAGAAACAAGCTTCATAATTTCAAGCCCTAAAATCCTTTCTAGTCTTCACAACCCAGGTTTTCTCTAAGTTATTATGCATATTGAAGACCTTAACTATGGCCGTTTTAGTTCCCGGTGTTCTGTTGAAGCTTCTGCAGCATATGAATACAGATGTGAAGGTTGCAGGTGAGTATAGGTCATCTGTTCTTCAAGTAGTGAGTATTGTTCCTGCATTAGCTGGTGGAGAGTTGTTTTCAAATCAAGGATTTTATATCAAGGTATCAGATTCTTCTCATGCTACTTATGTCTCACTTCCAGATGAACATGATGATTTGATTCTTAGTGATAAGATCCAATTGGGTCAGTTCATACATGTTGAAAGGCTTGAAGCCGCCTCTCCGGTACCAATTCTCCGGGGAGTTAAGCCTGTTCCCGGTCGTCATCCTTGTGTTGGCAGCCCTGAGGATATAGTCGCAACTCATTCTTTAGGATTCCTTAATAACAATTCAGGGTTGAAGAAAACGAAATCTTCAACTTCAAGCAACGGTAATGTTAAATCTCTTCTTCCTAAGTTGTCTGGATCCATTATTAAAGATCATAAGGTGGAGAAGAAATTAGCGCCTGTCCTAGTTAGATCAAAATCCCAGTTATCGAAATTGAATGGAGAGAAGAAGGAGCCGTCTAGCTCAAGATCAATCCCTTCATCTCCAACTAGTTGTTATTCTTTACCCACTTCTTTTGAGAAATTTTCAAGTGGGCTTAAGACACAGGCTAAGGTCAAAGGGTTACAGAAGATTACAGCTAAATTGGAAATGGGAGAGAAGGCTGGGGCTACATCTGTTCGCGGGTCTGTGAGTCTACCCGCAAAGAAAGCATCTTCTGGATTGAGCTCAATCAAGACTCTTGCTCAAGGATTTGATTTTGGGCCTAAAGCTATGAGGAAGAGCTGGGAAGGGAAGATGGAGATGAAGAGTAAAGAAAGCCCTAGATTGAAAGCTCCCAAGCTTGAGCTGGCGTCTGAATCAAGAAATAGTTCTTCTGTAAGTTATATTAGCAATTGAAACTTTTCAAGCTTTTGTTTTAGTTAATTAAACGGTTGAAAATGGTGTGCAGGGCCTTCAGACTCCTAGAAAATCGACGAGTGAAAGATTGCCATCTAAAGAGGAGAACAGAGTTCAAGCTTTGTCGAAATTTTCTAAAGAGGAAAACAAAGGCAAGACTTCATCCACAAAGAAAGAAAGTCCAAATGGGGGTTTTGATATTGAAACGGATAAATTGAGTAAGCAAAGAAACAACACGGTGGGGAAGAAACCGCCTGGAGATTCTAATGGAATACCTGGAAACTTGGTTAAGGTTTCTCTTAGTAGTAGGAGACTGACAGAGGGAAGCATTTCATGGTCTTCACTCCCATCATCCCTTTCAAAGATTGGAAAGGTAAGAAATTGTGTATTTACAAATGTATAATGTTCTTCAATTTGGTTTCAGGCTATGTTTCAATTTGGTTCCGAAGTGGGGTGGAATTGACACATAAAAGCTCTATTATAGATTCAATTCCATTGGAATTATAATTATAATTATAATTCCAAATCCAATTCCTTATGTTAATTCATCAAACAAACAAAGAATGTATTTGGACTTTCAGTTATAATCACAATTCTAATTCCACCTGTCCAAACATAACCTAATAGAGTTCCTTGATCAATTTCTTGAATTTGCAGGAAATTCTGAAGCGTAGGGATGCTGCACAAACAGCTGCAATAGAGGCAATGCAAGAAGCTTCGGCTGCAGATAGTTTGCTTCGATGTTTAAGGTACCAACTCAACTCGAGCTGGAAAATCCTTGAATCATTACTGCATTGTATTTGCTTGTTTCCTGAAAAACTAGGAGTTTGTTTGATGTAGGCTTTATATTTTATTTTAATAAACTGACTTTTTCAACAAAAAACATTTCTTGATGAAAAAGTTGATTATTTGGTGATATTTGAGTTAAATGACTAAAATATTCTTGGTATAAAGTAAGGGTATTTTAGTATTTTAATTAATGATGAGAACCCATCATCGATCAAGGCCTAGATTCCTAGATTGCTTCTGGTGACGAGAATAAGTGATATTCTTGGATGCCCTCTTGCTTATATCTTCATGTGGTGACAGTAAATATCGAACTGGTTAGGAATAAACAATACATTTATGATTGAATCTTTTGCTTTGCCAACTCTATTTGCTTTCTTTACACGATTTTCTCAACTAATCGTTCTTCTTCCTGTTTTGTAGCACATATTCTGAGTTACGCGTCTCTGCAAAGGAAGATAGTCCGCAACCAGCAGTGGAGCAATTCTTGTCTCTCCATGCGAGCTTAAACAATGCCCGTGCTGTTGCTGATTCCCTTTCTAAAACCATTCCAGACGATTCATCACCAGATCGTGAAGAAGAAACCCCACCATTGGAAGAAGCTCTGAAAATAACATCAGAAAGACGCAAACTAGCCTCATCCTGGGTCCAAGCTGCATTATCCACCAATTTATCATCATTCTCCGTCTTCAACAGACAATCAAATCCTGTTACAACTCAGTCTCATAATCCAAAATCCAATTCTGGAAATCAACCCATCCTAGTCCTAGAAAATGCCACGAAAACTCCATCATCGTCGGCACAGACAAAACCTCGTCCGTCCGTCAGCGCCAAGGTTGTGACTAGACGGGTGCCTGAATTGCCTGCAGTTAATCAAAAGCAGCAAGTCTCACCTCCGATGGAATGGACCAGAGGCGATGGTCTTGATGATGCAGTCGAACTGGCCGAAATGCTAATGAAGGAATCTCAGGACTGGTTCTTGAAATTCGTGGAGAGATTCTTGGACGCTGACGTGGATGCTGCCGCCTCTTTATCCGACAACGGGCAAATAGCTGGCATGCTGACTCAACTGAAAAGTGTAAACGATTGGTTGGACGAAATAGGAAAGGAGAAGGACAAGGAGGAAGGGGAGCCACCAAGCATCCCACAGGAAACAGTGGACAAGATAAGAAAGAAGATTTACGAGTATCTTCTGACTCATGTGGAATCCGCAGCCGCCGCTCTGGGTGGAGGAGCTCCTCCACCAACAATTCCGGCAACAGCAGAGATTATTAAATCAAGAAGGTAATTTAATCCATCTATGTATTATGTATATACAAAAATTGGAGCAAGCAAGCAAGCTAGCCAATTCAAATGGAAGAAGCATGATTCACCAGGAAAAGCATAATATAGAATAGAATTTGATGAAGTTTGATTTGATTTGATTTGATTTTGATTTGATTTGATAGGTTTCATATATGATGAAATGAATGCATGCTAAAGAGTAGCATCTAGTTGTTGCTGTTTCCTCACTTTTGATTATAGAAATGTCATAAATTAGTTGCAGACTCTTATCTGAATTCTGTCCCAAGGATGGTGAATGAAACTTTTCTTTCTACTTCATATACATTGCATTTTTATTTTGATTTCAATCTCACATTGATATTTTGATACACCGAACTCTGAAATGATTGCGTTCACTAGCTTGTTTTGGGTATAAATCAATGAAAGAAATGATTTAGCATTAGATTTCCCAATATCTCACTAGTACAACCCTTCACCATGTCTTCGAAAATGAGCCAAACTTAAGCTCTATAGGAATTAGGAAACACACATATTTTGTTGTTATCATGTTTTGGTTGCATTTTGATTAATAATAAAAACTCATGCAATAATTTGAAATGTACTTAACATTGGAGAGTTTGTACTAACCATTAATTTTTTGGGAGTTTGTATCGACCATAAATCCGGGTTAAGGGTGTAAGCGGTTTACTAAATTTCAATCCGTCAATTTAATCGATATAATTCATTAACGATTCACAGTGACCGAGGGACCGAAGACGGATTGTTAAAAAAAATAAATATCAATCACAACCTATATCTATATCATTTATATGAAATAAGGTGCACTAACACAACCTAATTATTAATAAAGTGCACTACATACTTTATGAAAATTTTATAAATAAGGTTATATTATATTTATATAAATAATGTCAAGAATTAGTGAATTAAAAGATTCATTCAATAAAATAATTTGTTCTCTAGATCACAAATATAGTATTTGGACTAAACATCACACTAATAGTTAGCCAATCTTTTCACGGTGCTCATGAGTCATGGTATTATTTAAACATACTACTCTTTTAACATTTGAGCGGTTTAAACCGACAAACCGAACTGTTTGAATGAGTTCAGTATAAAGAAAACCATAATGAATTTGGTCTGTTGGTTTTGTTTGGTTTAACAGTTTTGGTTCAGTTTCAACTCTTAATCCCGAGTTACAAGTTTGTTGTTGAACATTATTTGTTGGGTTGAGTGAGTTTTGGTTTAGGTAGGAGTAGAACACACATGTAATAAATAAAATAAAAATTTGAGACCAAATTATTCTAGATTTCTTATTTATTTATTATATATATATATATTTATTTTAATAGTAGGCATTTCAAAATTCCATATTAATTGTCCAATGTTTTTAATAATTAATTTTGATATTCAATATATTTTTTATTATTTTATTTACCCTCAAATAATGGTGATTTGAAAAAAAAATTATTGTCTAAGCTAAATTAAGATTTAAAGACTCCTCTATCCTTCTTTTACTATCTCATTTTATACATTTATTAAGACTTTTATATGTGTGGGGTTGTATTATCAACATATTATTGTTGGAAAAAAAAGGAGAGGAAGAGGGGCTATGACAATTTGTTATCTATAATTATTTGAATAATGTGTGGGGTTGTATTATCAACATATTATATCTTTATTTAATAAGAATAAGTTATCTATAATTATTTTTTTTTATAAAGTCTATAAATGGATATTGCTTTAAGTTTTTAATACAACTTTTATATTTTATAGATGAAAATTTGAGGAATATGTTTACCCAACTTTATTACATCTTCCCTCTTTATTTATTTTCTATTTTTTAATTGAAAAATTGTAAATCCCTCTTTATTTATTCTCTTTTTTTTAATTGAAAGTAAATGAGTTTTTAGGTCCGATTCAGATTGAGGTTTTTATAAAAAAATAAATGGAGAAAAAAATAATGATGGTTAATGATTTTGAGGAGGAAAGAATTATTTTTGGTAAAAAGATTTAAATAGTATTGATATATATATATATAAATAAAATTAAAAATAATAATTAAAAATAAAATGTATTTTAATATTTTGATTAATGAAATGAGTGATTTGATTGTTAAGAAATGATTGATTAAAAAATTGGTTTGTATTGAATTTTTAAAAAAAAATTCAAAGAGAACTATGCCTAAGTTAAATTAATTTTGTTAAGCAATTTTTTTTTTATGAATGATTAAATATCAACTTCTCATATTTAAAATACTTAAAAAAAAATAATTATAAAATATTTTTGGAAGAGAAAATATTTGGGG
This sequence comes from Impatiens glandulifera, assembly GCF_907164915.1. Classification (NCBI taxonomy): domain Eukaryota; kingdom Viridiplantae; phylum Streptophyta; class Magnoliopsida; order Ericales; family Balsaminaceae; genus Impatiens; species Impatiens glandulifera. Next base: position 45,175,198 of record NC_061866.1, on the reverse strand, counting down.
AGAGGATAATATATATATATATATATATATATATATATATATATATATATATATATATATATATATATATATATATATTAAAATTTAGTGTTTATTTATATAATTAGATTAGTAAATGTAATCATTTAAAAGTATTTTTTATATGATTTATGAGGGTATTAATATAAAATTATTTTTGGTTATAATTATTTTGTAATGAAGTTAAGTGATTTATAGTAATTAATTAAAGACATTATAATTCATTTTTAATTTAATTTATATTTATTAGTTTATTACTTTTAACATGTAAATTAAATTTATCTTTTTTAAGAAATTAATTTAACAACTTAGTTTATTAATTTAAAATTATTAATTTATTTATTTAAATTTGAATTTCAAACGGGTATATGTTTGTTTGATAAGCGTGTTTTTGTATAAATTAGCGAAAGATTTGATTTAGTATAGAGCTGAATATAAACGTTTGAACATAAACGTTCGTATTCGACTCGGGCAAGTCGTGTTAGACTCTTAATCGTGTCGTGTCTAAATTTTATGTGAGTCGTATCGTGTCTTGACACGCTCAAAATATTATGATTCACGGACTTTCGTGTCGTGTTATTCGTATCCACGAGTTTATTCGTGTTGTACCAACTCGTGTTTAAACTCGTGTTTCGTGTTATTCTGACTAGATTTTGTTATCGTGTTAACAAAATCGTGTCTTGACACTCATTTTAATTAATTAATTTTTTATATATATTAAATTATATTGTTAGTAAAACTTATAAAATATTATTATATTATCAAAATTAAATTATTATCATATATTTTGTTTGAATGTTTTAATAATAATTAAAATTTTAAATTTTAAAAATAATATTTAAATTAATAAAAGTAATATGTGAGATAATTATTATGAGACTCAAATTTCTATTCATATAATTTATTTAACATTTATATTTTATTTTAATATTGTAGTATATTTAATTTTAATTATATATATTACATTTATAAAATTAAATAATTTATAAATTTAATGAAAATCTAAATATATTTAGAGAGACGTGGAAAAATGGGTAATTTGAGAAAGAAAATGGGAAAGAAAGTGGGAAAAGTAGGTAATATTTATAAATATATATTATTATATTATTAAAATTGAAATTATTATCATATATTTATTATTTAATGTATTAATAATAATTGAAATTATAAATAATTAAAATTAATAAGTAATTAATAATAGACTCACATTTTTGTTCATATAATTTATTTTTTATTTATATTTTAATTTAATTTATATTATTTAAGTTAATATTTTATTTTAATATTATATTTTAGTGTGTTTAATTTTAATTATAAATATTATATTTATGAAATTAAATAATTTATTAATTGAATAAAAATGTAATAGGTTTAAAGAATGTTAATGTGAGTAGCTTAGGTCATTTGACTAATTGTGTTTATGTCGTTTCGTGTGTATACTCGTGCTCGTGTCATTTCTATACTTGTGTCGTGTCCGTGTCGACTTGTAACCATGTTTCGATCGTATAAACTCATAATCGTGTCGTGACCGTGTCGTCTCGTGTTTGTATCGTGTCAATCCAAAACCCGAGTGAGATAATATCGTATCGTGTCGTTCCGTACAAATATCGTGTTGGATCGTGTCGGTTCGTATTTAGCTAACCCATTGCTCAGCTCTAATTTAGTATTAGATTTTTTCAAATCTCCAAGTGGGGAAACTAGATTTTCGGTTATAGAAGGTTTTATTTTTTTTTCAAATAAAATCTCTAATTTGTAAAAGAGAAAAGATTTTCCTAAATTGAAGACGCATATATTTCTATATATTGACAATCTTCAATCATAACTTAATATTAAAGTTTTGTGCACAACTTTTTCTTTGTTTGTCATGTTGTTGAAAATGATAATTCGTTCGAGGATAATTATTCAGTTTCATTCTCCGTTCGAAAAGCTGTCACAAACAAGGGAAGAAGTAGTCATGCGTTACATCGTCGTTGCTGCGAGAAACAGAAACCAGAGGATCATCAATGATGGCGGCGGTGGTGCTTCTCCGTTTTCAATTGAACAGAACCAAGTTGAAAGACCAATTCTTCTTCTTCCCCCGTTGGAAATGCTGGAACAAAAAACAGGGAATCATTTGAAAACAGAAGAAAAAAGGCATCTTGTTGATGAAGACATTTCTACATTGCTGACACTATCAAACGGGGAATGCCAAAGGAGAAGCCGTCAAACAATCAATAATGAAGCTTTCAAAGACGACGATGATGATGATCCACTCAGACTATCACTCAAGTTGATTCTATTTGATTCCCCAAGACGAAAAAGAAGAAGACCGACGTTCCCATGGACAATTACCAAACAATTGTTCAAGAGCGATGTAGACGAGTCTTCGAGGCTTTTGATTCAAAGAAAGGAAATCAAAACACACATTTTTCCGTTCTTGAAAGAAGCAGAGAAACATTATCTGTTTGGGACTTTGGAGGGAATGCGAATGAATGTTTTTGATGTTGAAAAAGAGGTGGAATATGGCTTGAACTTGAAGATGTGGAAGACCGAAAGCTTCGTATTCACTAGCAATTGGCGAAAATATTTTGTCTGGCGTCGAGAATTGGTTGAAAATAGAGCTGGGCAATGGGTTAGCTAAATACGAACCGACACGATATTTGTACGAAACGACACGATACAATATTATCTCACTCGGGTCTTGGGTTGACACGATACGAACACGAGACGACACAGTCACGACACAATTATGAGTTTATACGATCGAAACACGGTTACGAGTCGACACAGACACAACACGAGTATAGACACGACACAAGTATAGACACGACACAAGCACGAGTATACACACAAAACGACATAAACACAATTAATCAAATGACCTAAGCTACTCACATTAACATTCTCTAAACCTATTACATTTTTATTCAATTAATAAATTATTTAATTTCATAAATGTAATATTTATAATTAAAATTAAACACACTAAAATATAATATTAAAATAAAATATTAACTTGAATAATATAAATTAAAATAAAATATAAATAAAAAATAAATTATATGAATACAAATGAGTCTATTAATAATTCTCTTCGATATTATTTTTTTAATTACTTATTAATTTTTTAATTATTTATAATTTCAATTATTATTAATACATTAAATAATAAATATATGATAATAATTTTAATTTTAATAATATAATAATATATATTTATAAATTTTACCCACCTTTCTCACTTTCTCTCTCATTTTCTTTCTTAAACTACCAACTTTTACATTAACATTATCAAATAATCACGTCTCTTTAAATATATTTAGATTTTTATTAAATTTATAAATTATTTAATTTTATAAATGTAATATATATAATTAAAATTAAATATAATAAAATATTAAAATTAAATATAAATATTAAATAAATTATATGAATAAAAGTTTGATTCTCATAATAATTATCTCACATATTACTTTTATTAATTTAACTATTATTTTTAAAATTTTAATTATTATTAAAATATTCAAACAAATTATATGATAATAATTTAACTTTGATAATACAATAATATTTTATAAGTTTTATTAACAATATATTTTAATATATATAAATAAATAAATAAATAAATAATTAACATGAGTGTTAAGACACGATTGTGTTGACATGATAACAAAATCTAGTCGGAATAACATGAAACACGAATTTAAACACGAGTTAGTACGACATAAATAAACTCGTGGACACGAATAACACGACACGAAAGAGTCCATGAATCATAATATTTTGAGTGGTTCAAGACACGATACGACACACATAAGATTTAGATACGACACAACACGAAACCATTGAGTAAAGAGAATAAAATCTGAAATCAAATGAGAATAAAATATACATTAATAACAAATTTTTTAATTCCTATTCAGTAAAGAGAAAATTTATTATTTGTTGCTGTCAATTAAATTGTCTAATTCTCTCACAAATCCACTCTTTAATCCTTTCTCTTTTTAAAATTTATTAACTTCAATTTTTAAAACAAATATTTTGCAATCAATGTCACTATTATTTGTATTTTTTAACTTTATTTGGTGTAAAGTTTTTATTAATTTATAATTATATAAAAATTATAATTGTTAATTTTATTAAAAAGTTCAAAATAAAATTATTGTTTCAAAATATTTTATTTCAAATTATTATTATTTAATTACATGATTTGGTTAGACATTTTTTTGTAAATATTTAGATAGTCATATTAAAGAAAATGTATTATAAATTATAATTTTATTATAAAATTAAAAATAAAATTAATGTTTAATTTTTTTTATTTAAAATTATTATTAATTTTAACAATTATAAATATATTATATAAAATATTATAATTATCTATCCTTATGAAGAAATAAAAAATTCAAAAATATTTTGTTTTTTATTAAGTTAAAATATTAAAGAAAATTAAAGAAAATGAATAAGGAAAGGTAATTATACATCAAAAAAAGTTGTGAGGAATATATGTCATTTCCTTTTATTGGGAATATAAATATATATTATTTAAAAATATTCATTATAAAAAAAATTAATTTTATAAACTTTTTTTAAAAAAATGCTTTCCCAAAATGTAACAATTTTTTAAGCTAATTAAAATATTTTTTTATTTCAAAACATTAATTAAAATATTAACTTTTATAAAAATAAGATTATATCAATTCATGGACAAGATTAACTAACAATATATAATAATTTTTTTTTATGTTAAAAATAAACTCAAAGTTATATAAAATATTTTTGAAATTAATAAATTTTTAATATTTTCTAATTTTAATCAAATAAGAAACTAAGGGGGTGATTGGTTCAAATGAAGGAATGAGAATAAGATTGAAATTGATAGATGTGTGGAATGAGAATGGGTATGATTGATAGAATTATAATGTTTGGTTAAGAGTTATAATATTCCCATTACCATTAATAATGTTTGAATTTATAAGAGAGAAGTTATAAATATAATTTTGTTATTAAAATTATGATTAATTTTAATTTTATTTTATTAAATTAAAAATATAAAATATTATTATTTTTATAACATAATTTTTTAAAATATATAAAATATTTAAGTGACATAATTTAATAAAATATAAATATTTAATATTTTTTCATATTAATTATATTTTTTCAAAATAAAAATACTTATAACCAAAAAAAAAAAAAAAAAAATGAATGTTTCAACTTTTTACTAATTATAAATAAATAATTATCTATTAAATATAAATAATATAAGACAAACCCTTTTAAATATTATATACTTTAAATTAAATATAATATTTTATTTCATAATATATTATAATATGGTATAATTTTTTTAATAATAATTTTTATTAAAATATTTCATATTTAATTTTTTAATATTTTTTATATAAAATTGTTATTTTATTTTTAGTTTTATATTTTAATTTTATTATTAATATATAATATTTAAAATTAATTATATAAAATTAATTTATTATTATTAGTTATTATAATTATTACTAAAATTTTATTTTAAATGATTTTATAATATTATTTAAATAATTGAAATTATTTATTTATAAATAAATAAAATTTATTATTATGTTAATTATAAAATAACGTATAATATAATTATAAAATATATATATATATATATATTATTATAATTTTAATTATAATTATATGAGAGAAAATAGGAGAGTAGAGATAATGGGAGAGAAAATGTATCGCTTGGAATGAGATCATTCCTCCCAATTTCGAGAGTATTAGATGATTACTGAGTATCCGAGAATCAAATCAATATCCTTGAATCAAAATCACCAACCAAACATCTCATTTCATTCCCTTTCCCATTCCTGAGTACAAAAATCACGTACCAAATATGCCCTAAGTATTTTAAAAGTTTGTTTGTTATAAAATTATAATTATTAGATATAATTTTTATTTTTTAATGATAAAATATATAATAATTATACACCGTCTCAATATAGTTTTAAAAAGTTAATTAAGTTTTAGTTACCAACCAAAACTATAGGAATTCTAAATTTTAATTATATTGAAAATAATCTAAAGTCTTATTATTATTAATTAAAGATGAACTATATAATCATTTTTATCTAATTAAATTAAACCATTTTTACTTATATATTTTATATATTAAACTAATGTATTAAAAAATCCATCTCTCTTTTTAATGATTCTTTACGCATTAAAATTATAAGAAATTAATGGCTGCTATTAATGAGATAAGATTTATAGATAGACATATTTAATATTTAAATAAATTATATAAATAATTCAACCTACTTAGGGTAATAAATTAAAAAAATAAATCAAATTAAGACATAAAATTAATGACAGCATAAAATAATTAGAATCAATTATCTTTCATTTTCTATTTTTATTTTTGAAGTTAAGGTCTTTTGCTTCAAGAAAAAAAAATTCTTTAATTATTTTTTTTAAAAAGAATTCATTTATTTTATATTGCATATCTGAAAATTTATCATTTAAGATATAGAAAAATATTATAAAAGGTTAATTAAAAAAACAAAATAAAATAAAGTTAAAATTTGTTAATTACTTTCATACACAATGATATTTAAATTTTTATGCTTTGCATTATTATTATTATTATTTTAAAACCTTAAGAATATATCAAAATTTCAATAATATTTAATTAATAGACAAAAATATATTAAATACATATTTTTAAATAGACTCAATAATATATATACATCTATATGGTTCTTATAAACAATTTAATCACCATAATATTTTACAACCATACAATGGTTATAGTTTTAAATATCTAATATCGATTTAAAATTTAAGTATAATTTAGAATTGATTCAAACACAATATTAAACGTGTAAGTATTCAAATATTATTGAATATAGAAGGAATCTCAAGGTTCATATATAAAAGTTTAACCCGTATAAAATTTTAAATGTGAGATCAAAATTGGAAAATATAAGTCAGGCTCTTATTCCTAGCATTTAGGAATATACGAGTTCGGAGATTATTTGTTTGGAAAGTATATTGGCGCTCTTAATTTAACTGATTTAATCCACCCAAATATATATATATATATATTAAAATGAGAAATAATTAGATGATGAAATTTGGTGATGGAATTTGTTGAGGAATGATGTGGCATAATCTTATTCACTGAAAAAATCAAATAATTTCTCTCTTTTCTCTCTTTCCACCCACTTTTACATTTTCTAACCAATGAAGGTGATGACAAGTCATTCCCTCACCAAATTCCCTCTCTCTATCACTCCTCTATTAAAATTTAGTGTTTATTTATATAATTAGATTAGTAAAATTAATCATTTGAAAGTATTTTTTATATGATTTATGAGGGTATTAATATAATTAATTTTGGTTATAATTATTTTGTAATGAAGTTAAGTGATATATAGTAATTAATTAAGGCTATTATAATTCATTTATAATTTAATTTATATTTATTAATTTATTACTTTTAACATGTCAATTAAATTTCTCTTTTTTAAGCCATTAATTTAACGGCCAGTTAATTAGTTAGTTTGTTAATTTAACATTGTTTATTTATTTATTTAAATTTGAATTTTAAACGGGTATATGTTTGTTTGATAAGCGTGTTTTTGTAGAAATTAACGAAAGATTTGATTTAGTATTAGATTCTCCCAAATCTCCAAGTGGGGAAATTAGATTTTCAGTTAAAAAAGTTTTTTTTTTTATAAATAAAATCTCTAATTTGTGAAAGAGAAAAGATTTTCCTAAATTGAAGACGCATATATTTCCATATATTGACAATCTTCAATCATAACTTGATATTAAAGTTTTGTGCACAACTTTTTCTTTGTTTGTCATGTGGTTGAAAAGGATAATTCGTTCGAGTACAACTATTCAGTTTCATTCTCCGTTCGAAAATCTGTCACAGACAAGGGAAGAAGTAGTCATGCGTTACGTCGTCGCCATGAGAAACAGAAATCAAAGGATCATCAATGATGGCGGCGGTGGTGCTTCTTCGTTTTCAATTGTACAGAACCAAGTTGAAAGACCAATTCTTCTTCTTCCCATGTTGGAAATGCTGTTGGGCCTTATGGGTCCAGCCCAATTAGGCAATATAAAAACCAAATAAACCCTAATCTTGTTTCTCTCTCTACCACAATTTTCAGTGAGAGTTCTGTGAAGAGATCAAGAGAAACAGAGTGAAAAAAATACAGAGGAAGAAGAAGAGAAGAAGATATAGAGGAAGAAGAAGAGAAGGAGAACAGAGTATCACCTTCTTTGTCTTGATTACCCTCAGGTTCATTTCTCTCTTATTTGTAAAGGGAATTTCATGTTTTCTCAAACCTAGATTTGTTTGGGTTTGAATGAAATTAGTTTCTCTGTATGTATACCTCAACTTTAGGTTTAAAGTTGAGAAGAACAATTGTATCGGTTTCTTACTAATTAGTGAAATTTGTTGGTTTTGCCCCGCGGTTTTTTACCCTCCGTGTTGAGAGGGTTTTCCACGTAAATCTGGTCTTTATTATTTTGCTGGTCTGCTAGCATGATTTGGTTGACTTGTGAAATTAATCAGATCAATTGATTCCAATAAGAAAGTATTATTCAACTTGAAATTCCTAACAAGTGGTATCAGAGCTGTTAGGTTTACTTTCTATTGAAGAGTGCTTTTCTCAGGTTCAGATGGAAGGCAATAGCACTATGATCAGGCTGACAAACAATAACTGGCAGATTTGGAAATCCAAAATGGAGGACATCCTTTATTGTAAGGATCTGTATGAGCCAGTTGAAGGAGATAGTGCAAAGCCAAAAGAGATGGCTGAAGCTGATTGGATAAAACTGAACCGGAAAGCAGTCGGAACAATCAGACAATGGCTTGATGATAGTGTTTATCACCATGTAGCAAGTGAGAAAAGTGCTCATGAGCTATGGAAGAAGCTAGAGTCATTGTATGAGCAGAAAACGGCAGGTAACAAAGCGTTTCTGATCCGAAAGTTGGTAAATCTGAAATTCAGAGAAGGCACATGTGTTGCTGAGCATTTAAACGAGTTCCAGAGCTTGATTAATCAACTATCAGTGATGAAGATGGCCTTAGAAGATGAGCTACAAGCCTTATTGCTATTGGGATCATTGCCTGACAGTTGGGAGACATTGGTTGTGACTGTTAGTAATGCAGCTCTGAATGGTGTGCTTACTATGAGTATAGTTACTAGCAGCTTGTTCAATGAGGAGACAAGAAGAAAGTCAACTAATACAAATAGTGCACATGCCCTAGTCATAGAGAACAGGGGAAGAGCTGAACACCGACAACAATCAAGAGGCCATAGCAAGTCAAGAGGCAGATCAAAATCTAAGGGAAGAGAATGTTATCACTGTGGTAAAGAAGGTCACATGAAGAAAAATTGTAGAGCCTGGAAAATACTACAGAATGAGGGCAAAAATCAGAAGAAAGATGATGAAAACAGAAATACCACAGCCACAGTAACTGCAGAGGATGTAGTTATTCTTTCTTGTGAAAAGGAACAATATCTACATGTAGAAGATCACCAAGGAGTTGAGTGGATAGTTGATACATGTGCTTGCTATCATGCTACACCGAATAAAGAGTTCTTCACCACGTACAAGGCTGGAGATCTTGGTACAGTGAAGATGTGTAATACTAGTCACTCAAGCATTGTGGGTATTGGTGACATTTATTTGCAGACAGAATAGGGGCATCGGTTAACACTGAAAGATGTGCGGCATATTCCTGATTTGCGTCTAAATTTGATATCAGGTGATGCATTGGACAAAGATGGATTCAAGCATTATCTTGGTGGTGGTGAATGGAAACTCAGCAAAGGATCAATGATTGTAGCAAAAGGGAAGTCGTGACACTCATTGTACAGAACATATGTGAAGGTACTCAAAGATGATCTGAATGCAGTACAAGCTGAAAGCTCTCTAAATCTGTGGCATCAACGCCTTGGCCACATGAGTGAGAAAGGGCTGCGAATTCTGGTGAGGAAGCTTCACATCCCCTCAATCAAAGATGAGGTTCTGGATCTATGCGACTACTGCCCATTTGGTAAGCAACATCGAGTCTCTTTTAGTCAGACATCAGAAAGAAAACATAATGTGTTAGACTTGATTTATTCTAATGTGTGTGGTCCTTTTGAAGTGGAGTCATTGGGTGGCAATCGATATTTTTTAACATTTATTGATGATGCGTTTAGAAAGGTGTGGGTTTATTTTATGAGAACAAAAGACCAGGTATTCAATTACTTTCAAGAGTTCTATGTCATGGTAGAAAGAGAGACAGACAGTAAGCTGAAATGTCTTCGCTCTGATAACGGGGGAGAGTATACCTCCAAGGAATTTAAAGCATACTGTACCAAATATGGTATTCGACATGAGAAGACAGTGCTTGGAACTCCGCAGCACAATGGTGTGGCTGAGAGAATGAATCGCACCATTGTAGAAAAGGTGAGATGCATGCTGAAGATGGAAAAGTTGCCAAAACAGTTTTGGGGAGAAGCAGTTCGCACAGCCTGCTATCTCATAAACAGGTCGCCATCTGTTCCTTTGAAATTCGAGATACCAGAAACAGTATGGTCTAAAAAGAATGTTTCATACTCACATCTAAGGGTGTTTGGATGCAAAGCATATGTGCATATTCCAAAGGAACAAAGATCCAAGTTGGATGATAAAGCAACTCCATGTATTTTCCTTGGATATGGAAATGAAGAATTTGGGTACAGGTTATGGGACTCAGAAAAGAAGAGAATTGTCAGGTGCAGAGATGTTGTGTTCTTTGAAGGTCAGACATGGATAAGTCCAGAAATCAACGAGAATTCAGAGAGGGTTGATGAGTTCATAGAACTCATACCAGTTCCTTCATATGTACAGTCAACAGTAACAAATGAAGATGAACATGATGAAGAAGTTGCTGAAGAAACCTCTGACATGAATGGTAGTAATGATGATGATGTTGTTAATGATGTTTCTACGCAGGGGGATCAACATCATCAAGTGGAACCAGAAGAGCCCCAAGTAAGAAGATCAGAAAGAGAGCACAAACCTTCTAAAGATACACTTCTTCAGAGTATATCCTGTTGACAGAAGGAGAGCCAGAAAGTTTTCAGGAGGCACAAGCTCATAAAGACAAAGTTAAGTAGCAGGATGCAATGAAAGACGAGATGAAGTCATTGCAAGAAAATGACACATATGAGCTTGTGGAGCTTCCTAAGGGCAGAAAGGCCTTGAGAAATAAATGGGTGTTCAAGCTAAAGAGAGATGAAAATGGAGAACTTATGAAGTACAAAGCCCGACTGGTTGTAAAGGGTTTTGGACAGAAACAGGGCATCGACTTTGAAGAAATTTTCTCACCAGTGGTAAAAATGACTTCCATTCGTACAGTGTTAGGTCTAGTATCTGATCTAGATCTTGAACTTGAACAACTTGATGTAAAAACTGCATTCCTTCATGGTAACCTTGAAGAAGAGATATATATGGTGCAACCAGAGGGATTTAAAGTGAAAGAAAAAGAGAACATAGTTTGCAAATTGAAGAAGAGTCTATATGGTTTGAAACAAGCCCCGAGACAGTGGTACAAGCAATTTGACTCCTTTATGATGAGTCATGGATACCAGAAAACCAAGGCAGATCCATGTGTTTTCTTCAAAAGATTTCCTAATGGAAAATTTATAATCCTTTTACTTTATGTTGATGATATGTTGATTGCAGGACAGGATGCTCTGTTTATAGCTATGTTGAAAAAAGAGATGTCCAAGACATTTGAAATGAAAGACATGGGTCAAGCACACCAGATATTGGGCATGAAGATTACTCGTGACAGAAAGGCTAAGAGACTTTGGTTGTCACAAGAGAAGTACATTGAAAGGGTGCTTGAAAGATTCAACATGCAAGGAGCAAAGAAAGTAAGTTGTCCACTTCCTAGCCATTTAAAATTGAGCAAGAAGTTGTGTCCATCAACAAAAAAAGAAAAGGATGAAATGTCAAGTGTTCCATACTCCTCAGCTGTAGGGAGTTTGATGTATGCAATGGTTTGCACTAGGCCAGATATAGCTTATGCAGTCGGTGTGGTAAGCAGATTCCTTTCTAATCCAGGAAAACAACATTGGGAAGCAGTGAAATGGATTCTTAGATATCTAAGAGGCACTTCCAATTTGTGTTTGAGTTTTGGAAATGGTGAACATGTGCTAGAAGGTTACACTGATTCTGATATGGCTGGAGATCTGGATCACAGAAAATCCACTTCAGGTTATGTGTTTACTTTTGCAGGGGGAGCCATGTCATGGCAATCCAAATTGCAGAAATGTGTGGCTTTGTCAACCACAGAAGCAGAATACATTGCAGCCACTGAAGCTGGTAAAGAGCTATTGTGGTTGATTAGATTTCTCTTGGAGCTTGGTATGCAACAAGAAGATGCAGTTGTTTTCTGTGATAGCCAGAGTGCTATAGATTTGAGCAAGAATGCTACATATCATTCCAGAACTAAGCATATTGATGTGAGATTTCATTGGTTAAGAGATGCAATAGAAAGCCAGCAGATGAAGCTGAAGAAAATTCACACTGATAAGAATCCATCAGACATGTTTACGAAGATAGTTCCAAAAGACAAGTTTGAGCTTTGTTGTCGGCTTGTCGACGTGAATACCAAGTGATGACTTGAAGATCGGTGTGCCTCTCTCCGTGGGCTGGAGGGGGAGATTGTTGGGCCTTATGGGTCCAGCCCAATTAGGCAATATAAAACCAAATAAACCCTAATCTTGTTTCTCTCTCTACCACAATTTTCAGTGAGTGTTCTGTGAAGAGATCAAGAGAAACAGAGTGAAGAAAATACAGAGGAAGAAGAAGAGAAGAAGATATAGAGGAAGAAGAAGAGAAGGAGAACAGAGTATCACCTTCTTTGTCTTGATTACCCTCAGGTTCATTTCTCTCTTATTTGTAAAGGGAATTTCATGTTTTCTCAAACCTAGATTTGTTTGGGTTTGAATGAAATTAGTTTCTCTGTATGTATACCTCAACTTTAGGTTTAAAGTTGAGAAGAACAATTGTATCGGTTTCTTACTAATTAGTGAAATCTGTTGGTTTTGCCCCGTGGTTTTTTACCCTCCGTGTTGAGAGGGTTTTCCACGTAAATCTGGTGTTCTTTATTACTTTGCTGATCTGCTAGTATGATTTGGTTGACTTGTGAAATTAATCAGATCAATTGATTCCAATAAGAAAGTATTATTCAACTTGAAATTCCTAACAAATGCTGCAACAAAAAACAGGGGATCATTTGAAAAAAGAAGAGAAAAGGCATCTTGTTGATGAAGACATTTCTACGTTGTTGACACTATCAAACGAGAAATGTCAAAGGAGAACCCGTCAAATAATCAATAATGAAGCTGACAAAGACGAGGATGATGATCCACTCAGATTATCACTCAGCCTGATTCCATTTGATGCCCCAAGACGAAAAAGAAGAAGACCGACGTTCCCATGGACAATTACCAAACAATTGTTCAAGAGCGATGTAGACGAGTCTTCGAGGCTTTTGATTCAAAGAAAGGAAATCGAAACACACATTCTTCCGTTCTTGAAAGAAACAGAGAAGTATTCTCTGTTTGGGACTTTGGAGGGAATGCGGATGCATGTTTTTGATGTAGAAAAAGAGGTGGAATATGGCTTGAACTTGAAGATGTTGAAGACCGGAAGCTTCGTATTCACTAGCAATTGGCGAAAAGATTTTGTTCGGCGCCGGGAATTGGTTGAGAAGGACACCATTGGATTATACTTTGACGCCCCCAATCGATGACTCTGTTTTGGTGTAGTTCGGAAAACTCACGTGGTGGTGACTCCCTTGGAACCAAATAAGGGACGTCGTCGAAACTAGGCATTGGGAGAAATTTGAATTTTTTTTTTTGGTAAGAATTAAGAAGAAGTTTTCATGAATTCTTTGTAGATTTATGTTCTAATAAGAACATTTAATAAAGTCAATTAAATTTATTTATTTATTTATTTATTTATTTATGCGCTACTAACATAACAAGACTCAAATTATAAGATCAAAGTTCTTGATTTTGTCCGGCGCTGGGATTGGTTGAATGTCAGCGACATTCAAATGCTCTGTTTTCGTGTAGTGTTTGTAGTTAATTAATAATTATATTCGATTATTTTTTATGTTTGACAGCTATATTTAATTCATGATTATTTGGGATTTATTATAGTTTGTTTGATATTTCTTGATTAAATTTGATTGATTTTTTTTAATAACCAATCAAATTTGTGGTAGGTTGACATAAATTTTTTTTTTTTTTAAGTTTTGTAATAATTTAATTGAATAAATTAAATTTTGAATTCCAAATTCGAATCGGTTCGATTTATTCGAATTAGGTTCGATTTTCGAGTTGACTTAAAATATAAAAATTAAAGAACTCGAACCGATTAAGTCGAATAACCTGAAAAATGAACTGATGAACTCTCCTACCTTATTCAATTTTATTTATAATTGTATGTAAATTTTGACCTAAATGTTTAATCATGAGTTAATTGTAAAACAAAATATAAAATTTTATCTATTTTTTTTCAAATGTAAAAATAATCTTCACAAAACTTAAATTGTAAAATAAATAATAAATTCAACAAACTCAATTATCGTCTCATATTATTTCGATATAAGGTATTTTTGTTTGTATTTATTTTATGTTAATAACTTGAATATCATTTTTAATTTGGAAATACAAGATTATCAAATATATATATATATATATATATATATATATATATATATAATTAAAGATAAAAAAAAGCTAAATTTAAGCTATATAGTACACACAACCATCATTACTTTTTGTGAATCTTATATTTTGTTGTTATCATGTTTTAATTGTATTTTGATTAACAATAAAAACTAATGCAATAATTTAAAATATACTGAATTTTGGGGATTTTGTATTATTCCTAAACTCATCAATTAAAGAAGTTACGTTTTTTATAGATGAATTTTGCTTACCCTTAGTTAACACAACCATGTTTGCTTACCCTTAGTTTGCCTACTAACATGTATTAAAACCTTTCTCTGTGTAGAATAATTATGGTGTTCGCAGTGCATGTCTTCTTCCTCTATGGAGACGGTGCACCCCACTCCTACATTGAGTAAATTTCTTTTGTTCAGAAAATGCGAAGATATAAGCTGCTATTGATGCAATTATGCTTCTCGAGTTGACCCTCGAGCAACGAGAAGACACTCGGTATAGAAATGAGGCTCGAGGGCCCAATACCATGCCTATGAATGTCTTATTCTTACTTCGTAACATGCATATGAATCTTTTACTCCCTTTCTCCTCCCTTTCTCCCCTGATCACTAGAAGGTGAGATCTAATGGATTATAGCGGGATCATAAAAAGTAATCAAAGATAAATGAAAGGCACGTAGTGATAATTATAGTTGTTCATTCTTAGCCTAGAAAACGTGTAAAAAAAACTTATGTGGAAATAGACCGTGTTTTAGTCACTTCAGCCAATCCATGCGAGCTCTTTGCTTCTTGATAAAGAACTTACTCCAACCAGTTTCGAACTACCTTCTCTTCTAATCTTGTTAGAAAATATCGATTTTAGGCTAAATTCCAAGGTAAGGTTTTGAGCCAATCAAGTAAGCGATTACATGATGGAAATGTTAATAGATTTTTACTTTTTAGTTCATATTTTTTCTGCAAATACAACTATTCTATTTATATTAGAAAAAACTCTTAAACTTCTAAAACCTTTGTGACTCTTAAACGGTCAGAATTAATGCTAATTAAGACTCATATTAAACAAAAATATAATACCGTATAATATTAACTAGACCTTTAATGCTAATTAAGACACATATAAAATAAAAGATAATAACGTCTTATTTTCAATTTCTTATTTAATTTTATTTTTAACAATCTCCTATAAAATTAGTTATTCTTCGTAATTCCAAACATACTCCTCATTCTACTGAAAAATTCCACTCCAAGTGAATTCGTAAAAATATCTGCAATTTGATCAAAAAATTTTACATATTCAAGTCTGATCTCTTTTTTCTTAATACTCTCTCGGATGAAGTGATAGCGTGTATCGATGTGTTTATTTCGATCATGAAAAACAAGATTCTTTGCTAGAGCTTGAGCATTCTTGTTGTCGACAAAAATTGTGGTCACTTCATTCTCTGACAAATCTATCTCTTTCAACATTCTTCTAAGCCAAATTGCTTGACAAACGTATATTGTCACTGTGATATATTCAACTTTACAAGATGATAGTGAGAAACTAGAGAAAATACTTCTTCATAGTCCACTCCGTGTCGTTGTGCATACCCTTTGACAACTAATCTCGCTTCATATTTTTTCATAACACCTTTGGCATTCTTTTTCTCTTTGAATATCCACTTGACACCAATGGACTTCTAACCTGCTGGAATATAAGTGAGTTCCCATGTATCGTTTCTTTCAATGGCTCGAATCTCCTCTTCCATGGCTTGTCTCAATTTCCTCTCCTTACTAGCCTCTTCAAAACTCAAAGACATTGTTTCGGCTAAAAGACAAAACATATAGACATCATTCATTATCTCCGTATTCTCGTAAAGTTCTTGGATAGTTCTCATTCTTCGTGATCCTTCATTAGGGCTTTCACTTGATGAAGATGCACCCGAAGATGTGTTCACTATCGTCGTATGAATTACGGGTTGCCATGTTTCTTCTCCTTGATTGTCCACATCGAAGAATGAGAAGAATTCGTTGACAGAATCTTCATTAACTTCCCAATTCCAATAAGTATCTTCAATAAACTTCACATCACGACTCACAACCATCTTTTTGTTGACAGGGTTATAGAGCTTGTACCACTTTGATTTTTTGTCATAGTCGTTGAACACAAAATTCTCGCTTCTATCATCAAGTTTGGTTCTTTCTTGCTCTGACACATGCTTGTAAGCAATACTCCTAAAAATCCTTAGGTGAGATACATCTGGCTTCTTTCCGCTCCAAGCTTTGATTGGTGTTAGGAATTTCACATTTTTGGTCAGACAACAATTAAGGAGATACACTACACAAGCCACTACTTCTGCCCAAAACTCTTTTGGAATCTTATTATGTTTCATAATACTCTAAGCCATGTTGAGGATGGATTAGTTCTCCACAAAAATAGTTAAAGGCATTAAAAATAAATTCTCCACCTCTATCGGTTCTAACGCCCGAATCATATAGTCAAACTCTTTCTCCACCAACGTTTTAAAATTCTTAAATGTATCAAAACTTTTTGATTTTATTTAAAGAAATAAACCCAAGTCTTCCGGCTAAAATCGTCGATGAAAATGAAAAGTAAGAAATAATTACTTTTACCATAAGACGATAGATTGATTGGTCCACAAACATCGACATGAATAAATTCAAGCAACTTTGTTACTCTTGATGTTGCTTCTTTCGAAAACTTTTTATTGCATGTTTGTCTAGAAGACACGCTTCACAAAGTTGATCCGAATGTTTGATTAAAGGTTTCCCCTTCACCATTTTCTTTTCGGACATCATTTTTATACCACCGAACTTGAGATGTCCCATCCTCATGTGCCAACACCACGCTAGATTCATCATAGATACTTGCAAGAAATTTGGACATTTGGTTTGAATAGAAAGCGATAACATCACATTCTTCGATATCATCACCTTCGCAATTAGGTTAGCTCTTCCGTCTCGTAGCCAATGATTATGATCCTTCATTCTGGTAGCCTCTTTCCATGAGTTGGCTCAAACTCAAAATATTAGTTTTTAATTTGGGGGCATATTACACATAGGAAATAAACTTGTGTATAACATCCTTTAACCGAATCAAAATGGTACCTTTGTCTTCAATCTGGATTTTCGAAGCATCTCCAAACGTGATATTTCTAATTGCCTTTTTCTGAACCTCAACGAATTTCGACTTATCGCCACACATGTGTTTACTCGCACTGGTGTTAAGATACCATTGACTTTATCCTCCAATAACTTCTTGATTTAGCGCCAACAACAACGTCGACTCCTCCGTTTCTTTCTCTTTTGTTAGATTGACTTATATTTTCGCATCTTCGGCATACCAGTAGTCACAAGCATAATGACCCATTTTGTAACAATTGTAGCACTCAACGCGCAACTTTTCGTATCCTTTCTTGTAGTCGTCACTTCCTTGTCCTCGTCCGCGTCTTCTTTCTCTTCCTCTACCTATTGGATTTTCTCGAGGCTTTTCATCATTTGCTCTCTCGACGTCTAAATTTCGGTCACGTCCTCGACCGCCACCATGAGAATAACCTCGACTTCGAACGCAACCTTGATGAATTACGCTCTCCTTTTCGCTAAACGAATTATTTACTAGAAGGACTTGCTCTAAAGGCTCCTTCTTGTGTATGTTCATCCGTTTCTCGTGCACCCGTAACGATTCATTTAATTCTTCGATTGAGAGTTTCACCAAATCTTTATTCTCTTTGACTGTAGCCACTACATGGTCAGATCTTTAATGTAGAGAACGTAAAATTTTCTCAATTACTCAAATGTCCTCTATACTTTCGCCATTTCACTTCATCTGGTTGACGACAGATAAGATCCACATAAAATATTTTAAAATAGACTTCGATGCTTCCTGATGGAGAGCTTCAAACTCTCTCCGCAAAATTTGAAGTCGCACCCTTTTTACCTTAACAACTTCTTTGTGGGAATTTTCTAGAATTTCTCATGCCTCCTTTGACGTTGAGGCATTTGCTACTTTCTTGAAAGCAGCATCATCCAGACACTAGTGGATGATAGAAAAGGGCATGTCGATCATTCTTTTTGTTCTTTTCGGACGCTTGAATCTGGGTCAACGTCGCATCCTCATCAGGTTCCAATCCCATTGATTACGATTTTCCATGCACCTTCTTTTCAACGCTTTGTTGACATGTTCTTAACGAAGCATTGTCATGTCAAATTTTAAATTGAAATTATTTCTATTAAACTAATTTTTTTTATTGATTTTGTAAATTTAGTGATTTGTTGTACAAAGACTAGAAGAAAACATATACATTTGATTTAATAAATTCTAGAACCTTTTAAAATTATTTTTGTAAGCTGATATCCATGTCATTTTCTCAACGCTTCGTTGTCATGTTCTCAACAAAGCGTTATCATGTTCTTAACGAAGCGTTGTCATATCAAATTTTAAACTGAAATTATTTCTATTAAACTGATTTTTTTAAAATCTAGTGATTTATTGTACAAAGACTAAAAGATAACATACACATTTGATTTAATAAATTTTGGAAATATTTTTAAATTGTTTTTGTAAGATGATATTCATGTCATTTTCTCTAACGCTTCGTTGTCATGTTCTCAATAAAGTGTTTTCATATTTTCAACGCTTCGTTGTCATATTCTTAACGAAACGTTGTCATGTCAGATTTCAAACTGAAATTATTTCTATTAAATCTTTTTTTTTAAATCTAGTTATTTGTTGTACAAAGACTAGAAGAAAATAATCTAGTGAAATTATTTATTTTAGGCAAATTCGGTGACAACAACCGCAATAGTGCAAAATTCAGTATCAATGCAACAACAATTTAATGATTCAGTCTCGACTCAACTTTCCTTCACATCACTTTTGTCTTCTCAACTTCCCCTTCTCGAAGATAATACCTATAGTCTTACAGTAAGTTTTACTATATATGTCTCTTATATATGTAGTTATTACCTATAGTCTTACAGTAATCTCTTATATATGTAGTTATTATATTACTATAGTCTTACAGTAAGTTTTATATTAGTGATCAAATTGATGTTATCATTATAAGTTTTCTAGTAAGTTATATAAGTTGATCAATATATCAGTAAATTAGTAGTAAGATATCTTCAATTACTTGTGTTGATATTTCTGGTGTAATATATGTTGGATATTTATAACATGACAACGTTGTATATATAACATAACAATGATATATTATAAACATGACAATGATGTATAAATAAAATGACAATAGTGTAAACTGTTAATATATGCTATAAAATGTTAATATATGTTGTAAAGTGTAAATATATGTTGTAGTTAATATATTACTGTAGTATTTTAGTAAGTTATAATATATTACTGTAGTCGTCTAGTAAGTTATAATATGTATGTTAGATATTTATAACATGATAGTGCTGTACAAATAACATGACAATGCATTTAATAAAACATGACAACGTTATACAAAAAATATGACAATGATGTAATATATTTGGACTGAATGTTGGAAGCCTATAGTAATATATTAACTACAAGAACCACATTATATATTACGAAGATAGTAGTTGATATTAACTACATGAACCACACCCAACTCCATTTTTGTAGATGGAAGGAGCGGCGACAACGAACTGCAGGTTGAAGGAAGGAAGACGAGTTGAAGGAAAGAAGATGAACAGAAGGAAGACTGACCGAAGGCTGCTAGGGTTTGATCGGGCGTCTAAAGTGGAAGGAAGATGAATCGCGCTAGGGCTGAAGTAGAAAGTAGAAGGGCGTAATGGAGAAAGGGGAAGACTTTGTTGGAATTAAGCCAATTCCATTAATGAATGGAAATAAGATTTTAAATAAATAAAATCAAATAAAATTCACACAAATTCAAACGTGAATTAACGGTGAATTTAATCCAAATTATAATTAAATATTAATTATTTAATTAATATTTAATGCCTAATTAGAAAATTAAAGCATAATGTTATGATAAATATTTAACTTTAATTGGCCTATTGGCTAACGTATGTACTCTTCAATTACCTAGCATTGAATGTCTAATATTGCATTTCTGCAAATCATTCGTATAGTTTGATGTTAATTAGTTATGAACTAATTGACAAATGAATGATAAATATTTATTGCTAATAAACGTTTGGATTTGGATGGTTATTTGAATGTTTAATTCTCAGCAATAGATACCCATTCATTATTCATTTTACATCACTCAATCATATTATATTTTCTTAATCTAGAATTTTGAAAGCCCTCTTCTTGTTTTGTGAGTGTTTTCGAGTTTTTTGCTCGATATTTCCGTTGAAACCCGGTGATAGTTCAAGTACGCTGATCAAGTTCGACGAGTAGTGATTTCAGTGCAGAATCACTACTAAATTCGTTTTACCCTGGAAGACAGCCATCTACGATAAGCTCCAGCACAAACAGGAGACGATAGAACTGTTTTAAGAGAAATGTGTCTAACACATGTCTCGAATCAACATCTCAATCGGTAATTTCGTTCTTCGTATATTTAACTTTATTTAATATATTTGTAACATCATATGTATATATATTTTCTATTATTCAAGACAAGATATCTAACAGACTTAGGGTTTGAAAGGAATATGCGCGCTGTTTAACTTTTTTTTTCCACCTGTCGCTCTACGTAGGCAATCGCTAGGGCAACGATCGCTGTCTAGATCATTTTTCATATAATTAATAATTAACAATTTTTTGAAGAAGGCAGGCCGGCCAATAAGAATAGGAGACGATAAAGAAACCATAGTTAGTGTCTTGTATTCTTCTTTATTTTAGGCGGAGTAAATTTATTATTTTATCTTTTAATTGATATATATATTTAAAAATTTAACGCAAATTGTCTTCATAGCTCAGTGGTAGAGCGTCAGTCTTGTAAACTGAAGGTCTGTAGTTCGATCATGCATGGAGGCATTATTTTTTTATTTCGATCTTCCAATTAAAATCTATTACATTTTTTAAAATGCAAAACTAACCCTAAGAAAAGAACAAGTAATGTTATCATAATTCATAACCATTAAGAGATACACTATTATATATGTATTGGAGATGTTTTATTTTCTTCTTTTTTGCCTTTCATACAAAATAAAGAACTTTAACATGTCCCTATACCTTAATTATGAGAATATGGATGGACTAAATAGTTGGATTTGTACATCTTCATGAGCTTTCATCCATAATGGGTCAAGGATTCCCACATAACCCATCATGTTACATGTATGGCCGAACTAGGATTAAATGTGGAGCATCATAGACGACCCGAAATGAGAGGATCATTTGTCAAGACAAATATCACGACAAAAGCAAAAACCTATTCTTATCTAATTATAAAGGATGAAACTACGAAGGGACTATATATCTATTGGGTTATGTCCAAAATTATTGGCGCGTGTCTAAGACATTGGGCTATATTTATATTATTTTTGGTTGGGTTATGTCCAAAATTATTGGCGCGTGTCTAAGACATTGGGCTATATTTATATTATTTTTGGTGGATAATTAATTTGGTTGGAGAGGAACAGTAAAATCTTCAATAATTTCAAACACTTATTACGTTACGGATCCTTCACAATTTTATCATCATGATATTATATGAAGTTTGATATGAGAAACTGACAGTTTTGATTGAAGATCTCGTTACCTTTTTGGAAGATCTTCGCACAAATTAATTTTTTTTTATTTTTTTTTTATAATTGTTAAATTTTTGTCATTTGTTTAAACGACTATCAATTTCATAATATTTTAATGAAACATTTAAAAAGATGGATCGATATAGAAACATTGTGATATTTCATAGATAAATAAAATACAATAGGGATAGTACAAATATATAGTAGCTAATTGTCTAGCTTATTCTAATATGGTCATGCATTTGGTCGAATCATTCATGGCATCAAAATAATTACTCCCGCCCATGAAATTGAGTTTTTCAGGCTTATGATTCTGAAAGAAAAACAAATAAAGTTAAATTTCATGGAAGACCAGACGAAGCCTCATACTATTCACTAGCAAGCAATTGGCGGAATGACTAAGTCATTCCGGCACAGGAAGAATCGGCGGAAGGATTTTGTCCGGCAGTCAGGGATTGGTTATTGACAGACACTCAAAGGCTATATTTTGGTATAGGCTGTAAATGAAGCCGAGTTCAAGCCAGCTCAAGTTCAACTCAATCAAGTATTTATTATCTCGACTCGAACTCGAGCTCGAACGAGTTTACAAATTTGAGCTCGAACACGACTCAACAATTTATTTACAAACTCGATTCGACTTGAAAACTTGAATAAAATTAAATTTTCAAATATTTGTTTAGAAAAAATATTTATTTTAAATTTTAAGTTTTAATATTAAAATAAATAAAAAAATATATTATTTATTATGAGGCTATAAAAAGCTCGACAAACCTTCAAGTATATATTATATGAGATGGAGCTCAACTCGAATATTAAGCTTGGTCAAAGTCAAACTCAATTAATTGAGCCACACTATTTTGGTGTGTTTTAGTTAGTTAATTATATTTGTTTTTTTTATGTTTAAATGATTATTGTATTGAATATTTGGTATTTAATAATTTTGTTTAAATTTGATTGCATTATTTAATAACCAATAAAAATTGGTGGTCCGTTGACATAAAAATGTTGTAAAGTAAAGTAATTCAGATTATAAATTGGGATTTAATATTAAAATTTTAATAAAAATAAAAAATATTGATATTTTTAGAGTAAAATTCTGATTGTAATAAAATAAATAACAGATTAGTTATTGTACTTTATTTTGAATTAATTAATTAATTAATAATAATATTGACCTAGAATTAGGTTTTATTTTTTTTTAATAAAATAATATCCTAAAAAATCTCAATTTTTGTAAAAGAAAATATTCACCTATTTTGACAAGAATTTACTAAAATTTCTCATCTAACAAATGACCATATATATATATATCATTATTGATCAATTCTTTTTGCACAACTTATAATTTTTTAAAGATAAATATTGATACATATTTCTATATCATTCAAGCAATTCCCTCTTCTAAGATGACAACTATTGAGTTTTTTTCTCTATTTGAAAAACTTGTAAAAATAAAGGAAGAAAAAATCGCGAGTATGAAAAAAGAAGAAATATCGACAATGCTGACATTATCAAACGATGGCGTCGTGAGAAGAGAACGAAGTCGTCAAATAATTAATAACTCCGCCAGTCCGGACGAAGATGAAGAAGATCCTCTCAAATTATCACTTAATCTAGTTCCAACCACCTTAGAGAGTTATGAGAGATATGAGGCCCGAAAAAGAAGAAGACTACCCTTCCCATGGACAATTACTAAGCAATTGTTTAAAAGCGATGTAGATGACTCTTCGAGGCTTCTCATTCAAATAAAAAAAGTGGAAACCTACATTATTCCTTTTCTGAACAAAACAGAAAAAAGATCTCTGTTTGGAGATTCGGAGGGAGTGAGGATGAATATATTTGATGTAGATAAAGAGGAGGAATATGGTTTGAACTTGAAGAAGTGGAAGACCGGCTTCGTTTTCACAACCAATTGGCAAAAGGATTTTGTTCGACGCCGGGAATTGATTCAGAATGATACGATAGGATTATATTTTGACGCGGACAATCGAAGGCTCTATTTTGGTGTAGTTGACAAAGCTCGGGTGCCGTTGGTAGACATGGTGGTGACTCCCGCAGTCGCAGACCCAACCACAAGTAAGCGACGCCGTCCAAACTAGGCCAACGGGAGAATTTTTATATTTGAAATTTTAAACTTTACTTTTGAGAATCTTGCTATTTGGTTGTAACATCATTTTTTTTGTTTCATTTTGATTAACATAAAGCATTAATTTGAAATATACTGAATTTTGGGGATTTTGTATTAACCATAAACTCATCAATTAAAGAAGTTACTTTTTTTTATAGATAAATTTGCCTATTATTGTTATTATTATATATAAATTAGTAATATTTAGATCAAAATGAGATTAAAGTAGGTTTTGACTAAACATAAAAGAGAGTACATAATCCCTGTAAGACCTGTGAGGTTATTGTTTTTTTTAGTATTAGTTTAGGTTGACTATCAAAATTCATAATTTACTTCTTTTTAATCCGAGAAGAGATATTGAAATTTTATAAAATTTAATGAACAACTATTTTTTTTATTATTATTAAAGAGTCCATACTTAATTAAAATATAATCAATAATAATTTACAAGTGTATATAAAATTAACTTTATCATATATTTTGTTGGGTTCGATGTTAGATGATAATTAAGAAAGAGCTTTAGTAATATTTTATCTGTATTGGTTAAAAACGATTTCTATTTTACAAAATTTTTTACTTTACTTAAAAATTGAATCTTTACCTTTTATATATCCAATTGTTTTTCCAACCTTTAGAGCTACATTAAAATTTGACATTTTAAAATATTAAATAAATGTCAATATTTGTGATTGAAAATATCAATTTAAACTAGTTTTTTACTTTTTCAAATTTTTTAAAAAAGATTTATATCCTTTAACTATTGAAAAACATTTAAAATTTAAAGTTGAAAGCAAAGTTGGGCTAGGTCAGGTGCCATGTGGACCACCGGTTCGCGAGGGCAAGTTCAGGAGCACGTAGGCCGGCTTTGGACACTGTCTGGGTCGGGGTCAACGCGAAGAGAGACGTGCACGGGCGGACCAGCCGCGAGCGCTTACTCATGCGCGGAGGCCAGATTTCGACCGAGTTGGAGTCGTCTTCAACCTCTAACCAGACCAAAAACCTCATTTAAAATAAGTTGGTGAAGTCTTAGAGTCGTTATTCCATCTGTAAGGGAGTTGACGTAACACGAACAGAATGTGGCTAAAAAGGTTGGATTTTGGGTTTGAGGGTCCCAACTTGACTTTTAATTGTGTAAAAAGCTTCATGATGTTCATTAGAACTGAAATCAACCGTTTAAACCTATCTCGCGGTTCATCTTATCCATTTTCAAACTTGAAGTTCAAAATAAAAATTATGAAAAATTTGATTTGGTATAAACATACACTAAATCGATCAAGAATTGTTTGAAAATACACTTTATCATTTACAAGCAATTTAAGAGCTTTAGGAAACCATAATTCATGAATTGAAGGCTATTAACAAAAACTCAATTATAAAAAAAATTTAAATTAAATTTTTTTTTTGATAGAAGGTTATCTTATGACAAAATTTTAATCAATAAATGGAAGAATCATCAATATTGAAGAACTAATTAACTCAGATGCATAAATTTCAATTCTGATTTTTTAGCATTAATTACAACAAGAAGGATGCATTATAATCAGTTGATATATTCATGGTTTTTTCGTACATTTGAAATTTGAAATTTTTCGCTCCCCCAAAGTCGTGATCTTTATCGTTCCTCTAAAATTAATCATTTGAAAGTATTTTTTTATATGATTTATGAGGGTATTAATATAATTAATTTTGGTTATAATTATTTTGTAATGAAGTTAAGTGATATATAGTAATTAATTAAGGCTATTATAATTCATTTATAATTTAATTTATATTTATTAGTTTAATACTTTTAACATGTCAATTAAATTTCTCTTTTTTAAGCCATTAATTTAACTGCCAGTTAATTAGTTAGTTTGTTAATTTAACATTGTTTATTTATTTATTTAAATTTGAATTTCAAACGGGTATCTGTTTGTTTGATGAGCGTGTTTTTGTAGAAATTAACGAAAGATTTGATTTAGTATTAGATTCTCCCAAATCTCCAAGTGGGGAAATTAGATTTTCAGTTAAAGAAGTTTTTTTTTTTTTATATATAAAATCTCTAATTTGTTAAAGAGAAAAGATTTTCCAAAATTGAAGACGCATATATTTCTATATATTGACAATCTTCAATCATAACTTGATATTAAAGTTTTGTGCACAACTTGTTCTCTATTTTTCATGTGGTTGAAAAGAATAATTCGTTTGAAAACAACTATACAGTTTCATTCTCCATTCGAAAATCTGTCAAAGACAAGGGAAGAAGAAGAAGTAGTCATGCGCTACGTCGTCCCCGCAAGAAACAGAAATCAGAGGATCATCAATGATGGCGGCGGTGGTGCTTCTCCGTTTTCAATTGAACAAAACCAAGTTGAAAGACCAACTCTTCTTCTTCTTCCCCTGCTAAAAATGCTGCAACAAAAAACAGGGGATCATTTGAAAAAAGAAGAGAAAAGGCATCTGGTTGTTGATGAAGACATTTCTACGTTGCTGACACTATCAAACGAGGAATGCCAAAGGAGAACCCGTCAAATAATCAATAATGAAGCTGACGATGACGACGATGATCCACTCAGATTATCACTCAGCCTGATTCCATTTGATGCCCCAAGACGAAAAAGAAGAAGACCGACGTTCCCATGGGCAATTACCAAACAATTGTTCAAGAGCGATGTAGACGAGTCTTCGAGGCTTTTGATTCAAAGAAAGGAAATCGAAACACACATTCTTCCGTTCTTGAAAGAAACAGAGAAGTATTCTCTATTTGGGACTTTGGAGGGAATGCGGATGAATGTTTTTGATGTAGAAAAAGAGATGGAATATGGCTTGAACTTGAAGATGTGGAAGACCGGAAGCTTCGTATTCACCAGCAATTGGCGAAAGGATTTTGTCCGGCGCCGGGAATTGGTTGAGAAAGATACCATTGGATTATACTTTGACGCCCCCAATCGAAGACTCTGTTTTGGCGTAGTGAGTAAAACTCCGGTGGTGGTGACTCCCTCAATACCAAGTAAGCGTCGCCGTCGAAACTAGGCATTGGGAGAAATTTGAAATTTTATGCTTTATTTTTATTTTTTTTTGTAAGAATTAAGAAGAAGTGTTCATGAATTCTTTGTAGATTTATGTTCTAATAAGAACATTTAATAAAGTCAATTAAATTTCTCTTTTATAAGCATTTATTTATTTATTTATGCGCTATTAACGTAACAAGACTCAAATTATAAAAGCTTAAAAATCAATTCACCATTTTGAAAGACAATGTAAAAATGTTTAGAGCCCATTTTTCTCCTTCTTTCTTACTCTTGTATTAATACCGAAGCGAGGATCAATTACGGGGTCCAATCAGTATGCATGGCTGCATGCACCAAACAAACAAACATGGGAAGAAGAAAAATGTCATCTTCAAGAAGACATCTCCATGTTTCTCACATTAATTATCCAAACGTTGAATTTTTCTCTGTTTCGTTTAAGAACAACGGGAAGATCAACTTCTTTTCTGGATAATCAAACATTGAAGCTTTTGATTGATCCTCCTTCCTGCTTCCGCTAATTAATTAATTAGGATCATTCAGCCCGTCAAATTAATTACTCCCACCAATCCATGAAATTGTGTTTTGATTCAAAAGAAAGAAGTTGAAAGCCACCTTCTTCGATCCGTTCTTGAAATTAAAAGAAATAGAGTCTGCGGGGGTCTTCGGAGGCAATTAAGATCAAAGTTCTTGATTTTGTCCGGCGCAGGGGAGCAATCGGCGGAAAGATTTTGTAAGCAGAATTATTTTTGTATTTAATAACCAATGATATTGGTGCATCTTCTTATGTTTCATAATACTATAATACTATAAGCCAGAGAATGGGTCAGTTCTTCCTTTCAGTCACTCCATTTTTCTGTGGAGATCTTGGAGTTGTGAAAATAAGTCTAATATTTGTTTTATCTAGGACCTCTTGCCTGCGACTTCAGAGTCTTTTGGTTCGAAAGAAACATCTCATCTAAAGGAGGAGACAAACTGCAAACAATTGTTAGCCAACGTACTTTCTTCTTTGTTGGTTGGCTGGGTGTGTGTATGCTTGCTGCCAACTTGCCCGATAAGAAAATGAGCCCGAGTGAAAGAGTTGTAGCTAAGGAGTTTGGAGCCCTTGAGTTCTCCGCCGGTAATGGGAAGATGAGCTTCCCCATTGGAATGGTATCTGCTCGAGGAGCCGATTAGCCAGCCTTGCGGCGGCAAAAGGATTAGACGTCCTCCCATGCTACGGTTCCCTGCGGTCCGAACCCGGAACAAATTCGCCGGTTGGAAAGAGAAGAATACCATCTTTATTATTTCGATATGATAGAAAGGGTCTCTTCATAGTATTAGGGCATTCCACGCGGCTTTCGAGCCCAAGCCCCTTGTATAGGTTGGGTGCTTGAGCGCATCTTTCTCATATCGATCAAGGCTTGAAAAGTGAAATAAGGGGCGCGTTAGCTAGGCCGTTTTGCAAGGCTCGAGAGACCTCATACGTTCTGTAACGAAGGTTTGCTATTGAGAGCTCCTTAGTTATAGATAATTGTAAAGGTACATTTTCTTCACAAAAATAGTTAAAGGCATTAGAAATAAATTCTCCACCTCTATCGGTTCTCAACGCCCGAATCATATAGTCAAACTCTTTCTCCACCAACGTTTTAAAATTCTTAAAAGTATCAAAACTCTTAGATTTTATTTCAAGAAATAAACCCAAGTCTTCCGGCTAAAATCTTCGATGAAAATGAAAAGTAAGAAATAATACTAGCTAATTGTCTAGCTTATTCTAATATGGTCATGCATTTGGTCGAATCATGGCGTCAAATTAATTACTCCTGCCCATGAAATTGAGTTTTTCAGGCTTATGATATAAAATAAAGAATATTATTAAAAGAAAAATAAATAAAGTTAAATTTCATGGAAGACCAGAGGAAGCCTCATATTATTCACTAGCAAGCAATTGGCGGAATGACTTAGTCATTCCGGCACAGGAAGAATCGGGGAAGGATTTTGTCCGGCAGTCAGGGATTGGTTATTGACAGACACTCAAAGGCTATATTTTGGTATAGGGCCGTAAATGAGTCAAGCGGAGTTCAAGCCAGTTCAAGTTCAACTCAATCAAGTATTTATTATCTCGACTCGAACTCGAGCTCGAACGAGTTTATAAATTTGAGCTCAAACACGACTCAACAATTTATTTACAAACTCGATTCTTCTTGAAAACTTGAATAAAATTAAATTTTCAAATATTTGTTTAGAAAAAATATTTATTTTAAATTTTAAGTTTTAATATTAAAATAAATAAAAAATATATATTATTTATTATGAGACTATAAAAAGCTAGACAAACCTTCAAGTATATATTATATGAGATCAATCTCAACTCGAATATTAAGCTTGGTCAAAGTCAAACTCAATTAATTGAGCCGTCCTATTTTGGTGTGTTTTAGTTAGTTATTTATATTTGTTTTTTTATGTTTAAATGATTATTGGATTGAGATATTTGGGATTTAATAATTTTGTTTAAATTTGATTGCATTATTTAATAACCAATAAAAATTGATGGTAGTTGACATAAAAATGTTGTAAACATGATGACTAGGTAAAGTAATTCAGATTATAAATTGGGATTTAATATTAAAATTTTAATAAAAATAAAAAATATTGATATTTTTAGAATAAAGTTCTGATTCTAATAAAATAAATAACAGATTAGTTATTGTACTTTATTTTGAATTAATTAATTAATTAATAATAATATTGACCTAGAATTAGGTTTTATTTTATTTTTTTTAATAAAATAATATCCTAAAAAATCTCTATTTTTGTAAAAGAAAATATTCTCCTATTTTGACAAGAATTTACTAAAATTTCTCATCTAACAAATGATCATATAAATATAAATATATATATATATATATATATATATGTCATTATTGATCAATTCTTTTGCACATCTTATAATTTTTTTAAGATAAATATTGATACAAATTTCTATATCATTCAAGCAATTCCCTCTTCTAAGATGTTAACTATTGAGTTTTTTTCTCTATTCGAAAAGCTTGTAAAAATAAAGGAAGAAAAAATCGCGAGTATGAAAACAGAAGAAATATCGACAATGCTGACATTATCAAACGATGGCGTCGTGAGAAGAGAACGAAGTCGTCAAATAATTAATAACTCCGCCAGCCAGGACGAAGATGAAGAAGATCCACTCAAATTATCACTTAGTCTAGTTCCAACCACCTTAGAGAGTTATGAGAGATATGAGGCCCGAAAAAGAAGAAGACGACTACCCTTTCCATGGACAATTACTAAGCAATTGTTTAAAAGCGATGTAGATGACTCTTCAAGGCTTCTCATTCAAATAAAAAAAGTGGAAACCTACATTGTTCCTTTTCTGAATGAAACAGAGAAAAGATCTCTGTTTGGAGATTCGGAGGGAGTGAGGATGAATATATTTGATGTAGATAAAGAGGAGGAATATGGTTTGAACTTGAAGAAGTGGAAGACCGGAAGCTTCGTTTTCACAACCAATTGGCAAAAGGATTTTGTTCGACGCCGGGAATTGGTTCAGAATGATACGATAGGATTATATTTTGACGCGGACAATCAAAGGCTCTGTTTTGGTGTAGTTGACAAAGCTCGGGTGTCGGTGGTAGACATGGTGGTGACTCCTGCAGTCGCAGACCCAACCACAAGTAAGCGACGCCGTCCAAACTAGGCGAACAGGAGAATTTTTATATTTGATATTTTAAACTTTACTTTTGAGAATCTTGCTATTTGGTTGTAACATCATTTTTTTTTGTTTCATTTTGATTAACATTAAGCATTAATTTGAAATGTACTGAATTTTGGGGATTTTGTATTAATCATAAACTCATCAATTAAAGAAGTTACTTTTTTTTATAGATAAATTTGCCTATTATTGTTATTAATATATATAAATTAGTAATATTTATATCAAAATGAGATTAAAGTAGGTTTTGACTAAACATAAAATAGAGCACATAATCCTTGTAAGACCTGTGAGGTTATTGTTTTTTTAGTATTAGTTTAGGTTGACTATCAAAATTCATAATTTACTTCTTTTTAATCTGAGAAGGGATGAGATATTGAAATTTTATAAAATTTAATGAATAATTAATTTTTTTATTATTATTAAAGAGTCCACACTTAATTAAAATATAATTAATAATAATTTCCGTGTGTATAAAATTAACTTTATCATATATTTTTTTGGGTTAGATGTTAGATGATAATCAAGAAAGAGCTTTAACACTATTTTATCTGTATTGGTTAAAAACGATTTCTATTTCACAAAATTTCTGACTTTACTTAAAAATTGGCTATAATTAAAATATCCAATTATTTTTACATTTTATATATCCAATTATTTTTCCAACCTTTAGAGGTACATTAAAATTTGATATTTTAAAATATTAAATAAATATCAATATTTGTGATTGAAAATATTTCAATTTAAACTAGTTTTCTACTTTTTCAAATTTAAAAAAAAAAATTTATATCCTTTAAATATTGAAAAACATTTAAAATTGAAAGTTGAAAACAAAGAGGCCCTAGGTTGGGCTAGGTCAGGTGCCATGTGGACCACCGGTTCGCAAGGGCCAGTTCAGGAGCACGTAGGCCGGCTTTGGACACTGTCTGGGTCGGGGTCAACGCGAAGAGAGATAGAAGGTTATCTTATGACAAAATTTAAATCAAGAAATGGAAGAATCATCAATATTGAAGAACTAATTTAAATTTCAATTCTAAATTTTTAGCATTAATTACAACAAGAATAGATTATAATCAGTTGATATATTCATGGTTTTTAAAAATGATAAACTTAAATGCTTGATTTTTTTAATAACGGTTAATGAAGGTGATTAATTGATGATTGAGATTGATTCATTGTCGTTCTTCATGATCGGGATGTCCTATATAGACTCTTAAGTCGGTTGAAAGATCAAGTTGGCTGAATTCGTGACAAAGGTCAAAGGTCGTTAATGATTTTGTCTTGTTTAGGTCATTATTGGACTATTATCATAGGCGAAATGATCACCAAGGTAGGGTGGTTATTTGCTCAAACTTCACGGCTGGTTCTTATATGGGCGTCGCGAGGAAAAGACAAACAAAAGGTGAAACCTCGTTGTATCGTGATTCCGCGTCTGTGCGTTGGGTCGGGCATGGACTCGCTCCATTCGTGTTTTGTTAACGTTGAGTGTTGCGTGTCTTTGTCGTTAGCTTGGGCGTAAGCCCTTGCGTTATCCCTCTTGACGCGCGTTGATTGACTATTGTGGCTTTAGGTCTTTTTTGGTTTAGGTCAAACATCTTTGGTTCTTTATTTTTCATAAATTTTAATTATTTATTTAATGAAAACACACCAAATTAATTAATAGACATAAATTTTATAATTTGCCTATTTAATTTATTTATTGTTGTATTTTAGGGTGTAGTCTTAATTATTTTAGAAGAAATAGTAGTAAGAAGATAAGATAGAGAGAAGATTAGAATTGATATTGTGTATATTATTGATAAACAATAGACATATATATATACATGAAATGGGAAAATGAAAAGTCTAAGACTATGAAAAGCTAAGAATATGAAAATCTAGAAATACGAAAAGTTTTTAAATAATAAATGAGGAATTAATTATTTGGTTTAATATCCTCCCGCAAACGAAACGGAGTGGCACACACCGTGAGTTTGTCACGTAATAGAGCAAAACGGTTTGTCGCAAGTCCTTTGGTGAGTATATCTGCAATTTGATTATCAGTAGGTATGTACCGGATGGTGAGAGATTTTTGAGCAACACGTTCACGGACAAAGTGAAAATCAATCTCTATATGTTTTGTATGAGCATGGAAGACAGGATTGGCGGTGAGAAAGGCAGCACCAATATTATCACACCAGAGAGTGGGAGGTTGAATGAGAGAGACACGAAGTTCTTGTAGTAGAGATTGAAGCCAAATGAGTTCAGCAGTGGCATGGGCTAGAGCTCGGTATTCAGATGCTGTGCTAGATCGAGCAACAACCTGTTGTTTCTTGGAATTCCACGAGATAATATTATCACCCAAAAATATGCAATAACCTGTTGTAGAACGCCGGTCGTCAGGACAACCAGCCCAATCAGAGTCAGAAAAGGCAGAAAGTTCAATTGATGATGATGGACGAATAAGAAGTCCATGATGAGACGTGTTACGAAGATAACGAAGAATTCTTTTTACAGCAGTCCAATGAGTGGTAGTAGGTGACTGCATAAATTGACAAGCACGATTAACAGCAAATGAAATATCTGGTTAAATATTGTAAAGCTCCAACAGTACTGCGATAGAGAAATGGATCAGGGAGAATGTCACCATCATGTCGAGATAAGGATGACCCAGAAGATATTGGGGTATGAAGAGGTTTTGAGTCACTCATATTGGCTCGAAGGAGAATGTCTTTAATATATTTGGATTGAGATAGAAAAATACCAGAGGTAGAACGATGAACTTCAAAACCAAGAAAGTAGTGTAGTGGTCCCAAATCTTTGATGGGAAAAAGATTGTTGAGTTGAGAGATAATGGAGGAGATGTGAGAAGAGGAGTTGCTAGTAAAGATGATATCATCCACGTAAACAAGAAAAAAATGATGTAGTATTGGGAGAGTGATGAATGAATAAAGATGTATCGTTTTTGGATTCATGAAAACCAAGGGAAAGAAGAGCAGTTTTCAGAGTAGTATGCCATTCACGAGGGGCTTGTTTGAGACCATAGAGGGCTTTGTGAAGTTTGCACACATGGTTAGGATAATCAGGATGAATAAAACCAGGCGGTTGAGACATAAACACTTCTTCCTTGAGAGTTCCGTGTAAAAAGGCATTGCTGACATCAAGTTGATGAATTGGCCATTGTTGAGTGACAGCAAGAGATAAGATAGTCCGGATAGTAGTATGTTTTACAACCGGGCTAAAAGTCTCTAGATAATCAATGCCTTCTTGTTGATGAAAACCTTTTGCAACTAACCGAGCTTTGTGTCGTTCAATGGAACCATCAGCTTTTTGTTTGACTTTAAAAATCCATTTGCACCCCACAATATTCTGAGAGGATTGAGGAACAAGAGTCCACGTCTTGTTTTGAATGAGGGCATTAAACTCATTTGCCATAGCAGAACGCCATTGGGGATCTTTGTTGGCAGCGGAAAAACATGTTGGTGGAGAGATGGAGATTGTGGCAAGATTTGCATTATGAAGAGCACGAGTTTTAGCACGTGTGATCATATGATGAGAAGAGCATTCCGGAGCATGAATGGCGGTGGAGAGCCCACGTGTATGAATGGGTGAGTTAGGTGAGTTGTCTAGTGAAGGTAGATTATTGGTGGTTGGTGATGGTGGGGGTTCATATGATGAGGAATTAGATGAGGTTGAGGGTTCATATGAAGAGGAATGAGATGATGATGGTGTTTCATTAATTGGTGAATTAGATAGGGTGATTTGGGGAGAAGTAGAAGTAGGTAATGGAGATGATGGGATGGTTGTTTGAGATGTGGGGATAGGTATATTTATGAATGATATTGGTGATGGTGGTTCAGATGGAGGATTGGTTTGGTTTGATAGAGTTGAAAAAGGGAATGTTTGCTCATCAAAAGTAACATGCCGTGAAATGTAGATACGGCCAGTAGGAATATGTAGACATCGATATCCTTTATGATCGGGACTGTAGCCAATAAACGTGCACCGAATGGATTTAAAGTCCATTTTGTGTTGATTGTATGGTCTCATTAGAGGATAACATGCACATCCGAAAACCTTCATAAATGCATAATCAGGTGTTCGTTTATACAAACATTCATATGGAGACTTATTCCTCAAGACGGGTGTAGGAAGTCGGTTGATGAGAAAAGCAGCAGTGAGACAAGCATCATCCCAATATTCATATGGCATGGATGATTGAGCTATTAATACTTGATATATCTCAGTTAGATGACGGATTTTCCGTTCAGCAACACCATTCTGTTCGCTTGTGTATGGACAAGAAAGACGATGTTGAATTCCATTGAGTTCAGTTAAGGATCCAAAATTACGGTATTCACCACCCCCGTCAGTTTGAAGTATTTTGATCTTCTTGTTGAACTGATTTTCTACCAAAGCTTTGAATTTCGTAAATGTAATTAAAACGTCGGATTTCTTTTGGATGGGATAAACCCATGTGAAGCGGCTAAAGTCATCAACAAAATGAACAAAGTAGCGGCAACCTGAGTTTGAAAAAACCGGAGATGGACCCCATACATCAGAATAAATTAAATCAAGTGGAGCATTAGTTCGTGACGATGAGACATTGAAAGGCAATTTATGTGCTTTCCCTAACTGACAAGCTTCACAAAATGGAACATTTTTATTTCCAATTATTGGTAACATGAAACGTGAAATAAGAAATGATGTGGTTGAAGCTGATGGATGCCCCAAACGATGATGCCATGTTGTTGCTGATGATCGGGTGCCAATAAGAGCTTGTTTATTTGTAGGTGCCGGAGAAAGATAATATAGCCCGTCTTTAAGTTTGCCCCGAAGTACCTCTATCTTCGTATTGCGGTCCTTTACCGAACAATATGATGGATGAAATTCAAAGAAGACGTTATTATCGGCAGTAAAACGAGCAATGCTCAAAAGATTTTTCGATATGTGAGGTACATGCAAAATATTTCGTAACTGTAGTGGTTTTGGCACAGAATTAATCTTGGAGTTGCCAATATTAGAAATTGACAAAGACTCACCATTACCAACAATTATTTTTTCATTACCTTGATAAGGAGAATGAGTATGAAGGTTTTCCAGATCAGAAGTAATATGATCTGATGCACCCGAATCGGCGTACGAAGCGGGGTCGGAGATAACCGTTGTTGATGCCATCATTGCTGTATGAGGATTACTAGGCATAAAATTCTGATCAAATCGACGACGACAATTGGTGACTGAATGCCCAAAAATGTTACATAATTGACATTGTATATGAGCACGACAATTGTTGGAAGTGTGACCAGTTTTATCACATGTATTGCATTTTGGTCTATTATTTCCTGCGTTACGATTTTCAAAATTTTGACGATTCCCAGAAAAATTATTGTGTCCATTATAGGACTGTTTGCTAGGCCCATTATAACCATTGTTGGACCTATTATTTTTCAGCCCAAGAATGCTTTGTTCGTTAGATCCACCATGTCCATTAGAAGAGGAATATTGATGGTTTCTGAAAGAAGATGAAAAGCCTCGTGATTGCCCTTTCGAGTTCCATCCGCGACTGTTTTCTTTAATAACAACATTCGCTGATCTATTTGAGACGTTAGAATGAGAGAGTTCGAGACGTTGTTCTTGATTTAGAAGAAGCCCCGTGAGATCTTCAATGCTCACTGGTTCAACTCGTGTTGTTACAGCAACAACAAGGGAATCATATTCAGGGCCGAGGCCACTAAGAACGTAGGTAAGGAGATCCAAATCAGAGACTTTTTCGCCGATAGAGGCAAGTGAATCGGCAATAGATTTTACAGATTGCAGATAATCAGTCATACTTTTTGTTCCTTTCTTTTGAGTTTGAATAAGAAGTCGTAACTGAACTAACCGTGCCCTAGATTGAGTTGCAAACATTTTCTCCAAGGCCGTCCATAGTCGAAATGACGTTTCACAAGCATCACCAACAACTTGAGCCAATATAGGTTCGGTGAGGGTGGAGAGAAGCCAACTTATGATACGTTGATCTTGTTCTTCCCATGATTCGAAAGCAGGATTGACGATCATGACTGCTTCTGAAGTTTCTTCTGCCGGAGCAAGAGTTGGGCTCGGGGCAAGAAGAGTTCCGTTGACATAAGAAAAAAGACGATTCCCCTTTAAAACGGGAATAACTTGAGATCGCCAGAGTACGAAATTTTGTTGATTCAGTTTCACAGAAATAGGCTGGAGGAAAGAAGAAGCTAATGGAGGAATATTTTTACTCTCAGCCATTACTTAGGATCGAAAAAGAAATTAATCAGAAGCTCTGATACCAAGAAGAAATAGTAGTAAGAAGATAAGATAGAGAGAAGATTAGAATTGATATTGTGTATATTATTGATAAACAATAGACATATATATATACATGAAATGGGAAAATGAAAAGTCTAAGACTATGAAAAGCTAAGAATATGAAAAGCTAGAAATACGAAAAGTTTTTAAATAATAAATGAGGAATTAATTATTTGGTTTAATAATTTTGAGATTCAAAATTCAAAATATTTATTTAATTTACTTGAGTCTTTTTTTTTTTTTAAATTTATTTGAGATTAAATAATTTAATATTTATCCCAAATACTATTTAATTTAATTTTGGTCTTTGTTTTAATTATTTTAAATTTATTAACCTAACATTTGTTCAATTTAATTTATTAAAAATTCTATAAATTGGGAGAGTTGAAATTAAGTGTCTATATATTGATACATAATTCAGATTATAATGTAGTCTTTCATTTGGTATATTTTTTTTAATCATTATTTTTAGATCATTAGTTTTTAGATTAAAGTTTTGATAAACATAAAAATATTGAATTTTATAGATTAAAATTTTGATTATAAAATAAATAACACATTGGTTATTGTACTTTATTTTGAATTAATGAATAATAATAATAATCTGAAATGATATTGTAAAAGACATTGACGGAAATTAGGTTTTCTGTTAAAGAAGGTTTTTTTTAATAAAATAATATCCAGGAAAATCACTATTTGTTGTTAAAGATAAAATATTTTCCCATTTTGATACAAGGAATGAAAAAAAAAAATCTAATATATTAATCATCTCACAACTGATATTTTCTTCTTATTATTTTTTTTAATTGTATATAGTTGCAAAAATATACAAAATTAATTAACAGACAAAAAAAATTATATTTTGTCTATTTTGTTTTTTTATGTTTTTTGTGATAAACTAATATAATATTTATTTCAAATAAATTTCAATCTAATGAGCTTTACAAAGAAATAGCTTAGGAGCCATATTAGCAGCGCTTGTGATGATTTTAAGCGTGGAGAGGTCGCTTGTTAGATGTTACCTTTTAGGTTGTCGATATTAGAAAGTAAACTACTTGTCTTACTCCTCGTCTCCCTGTAACATAGCTGTCAGTCGCTCACCTATATCTGTTCCAATACTTGATCTTATTTTAATGTTGGCATTTGTTTTCTATTATTTTGAATTTATGAATATAAAATTTATTCAATTAATTAATTTAAAATGCTATAAATTTGGAGGGTTGAAATTTAGTATTAGATTGCGTTAGTAGCTTCTTTTTGGGTATAAATCAATGAAAGAAATGGTTTAGCATTAGATTTCCCAAAATCTCACTAGTACAATCCTTTACCATGTCTTCTAAAATGAGCAAAATTTAAGCTCTATAGGAAACACACATATTTTTTTGTTATCATGTTTTGGTTGCATTTTGATTAACAATTAAAACTCATGCAATAATTTGAAATGTACTCAACATTGGAGAGTTTGTACTAACCCTAAATTTTTGGGGAATTTGTATCGACCATAAATCCGGATTAAGGGTGTAAGCGGTTCAGTTTCGTCGGTTTATTGACCAAAATGCACATTCAAACGATTAACGTTAGTTTATTAAATTTCAATCCGTCGATTTAATCTATATAATTCATTAACGGGGCATTCGTAGTGACTGAGGGGTCGAAGACCGAATTGTTAAAAAAAAAAATATCAATCACAACCACCTATATCTATTATCATTTACATGAATAAGTTGCACTAACACAACTGAATTATTAATAAAGTGCACTACATACTTTATGAAAAAATTATAAATAAGGTTATATTATATTTATATGAATAACTAGTGATTTAGAAGATTCATTCAATAAATAATTTGTTCTCCAAAACACAACTATAGTATTTGGACTAAACATCACACTAATAGTTAGCCAATTATTTCACGGTGCTCATGATATTATTTAAACATATTACTCTTGTAACATTTGAGCGTTTTAAACGGTTTTAGTGACGTTGAACCGACAAATCGAACCGTTTAAATAAGTTAGGTATAAAGGAAACCATAATGAATTTGGTCGGTTTGGTTTGGTTTAACAGTTTTAGTTCAGTTTCAACGATTTAATTGATTTATTAACCCCTTCATCCAGGTTTGAGCTTTGACGTTGAACTTTATTTGTTGGGCTCAAGTGAGTTTGGTTTAGGTAGAGTAGAACACACATGTAATAAATAAAATAAAATAAAAATGTGAGACCAAATTATTCTAGATTTCTTATTTATTTATTATAATATATAT
Organism: Impatiens glandulifera; assembly: GCF_907164915.1. Lineage (NCBI taxonomy): Eukaryota > Viridiplantae > Streptophyta > Magnoliopsida > Ericales > Balsaminaceae > Impatiens > Impatiens glandulifera. The sequence continues at coordinate 45,135,408 of NC_061866.1, read as the reverse complement.
ATATATATATATATATATATATATATATATATATATATATATATATATATATATATATATATATTTAGATATATTTATTTTAATAGTAGGCATTTCAAAATTCCATATTAATTGTCTAATGTTTTTAATAACTAATTTTGAATTTTTTATTATTTTATTTACCCTCAAATAACGGTGATTTGAAAAAAAAAATATTATTGTCTAAGTTAAATTAAGATTTAAAGACTCCTCTATCCTTCTATTACTATCTCATTTTATATGTGTGGGGTTGTATTAACAACATATTATTGTTGAAAGAAAAGGAGAGGAAGAGGGGCTATGACTATTTGTTGATGTTCATATCTTTATTTAATAAGATTAAGTTATCTATAATTATTTTTTTTATAAAGTCTATAAATGGATATGGCTTTAAGTTTTTAATACAACTTTTATATTTTATAGTTGAAAATTAACTTTTATATTTTTCGAAAATTAATTATATTTTTTTATCATGTTAATTATTAATTTTTTTTTAAAATACAAAGAGAACAAGACTTTAGTTAAATTAACTTATTAAGCAGTTTTTTTGAAGAATGATTAAATATTAACTTCTCACATTTAAAATACTTACAAAAAAAATTACTATAAAATATTCTTTAAAGAGAACCGTTAAGGACAATATGTATATTTGGGGAGATGATAATATATATATATATATATATATATATTAAAATTAAGTGTTTATTTATATAATTAGATTAGTAAATTTAATCATTTGAATGTATTTTTTATATGATTTATGAGGGTACATATATATTAATATAATTATTTTGTAATGAAGTTAAGTGATTTATAATAATTAATTAAAGTTATTATAATTCATTTATATTTATTAGTTTATTACTTTTAACATGTCAATTAAATTTCTCCTTTTTAAGCAATTAATATAACAACCAGTTAATTAGTTAGTTTGTTAATTTAACATTGTTAATTTATTTATTTAAATTTGAATTTCAAACGGGTATATGTTGGTTTGATAAGCGTGTTTTTGTATAAATTAACGAAAGATTTGATTTAGTATTAGATTCTCCCAAATCTCCAAGTGGGGAAATTAGATTTTCAGTTAAAGAAGTTTTTTTTTTTTTTTTATAAATAAAATCTCTAATTTGTTAAAGAGAAAAGATTTTCCTAAATTGAAGACGCATATATTTCTATATATTGACAATCTTCAATAATCATAACTTGATATTAAAGTTTTGTCCACAACTTGTTCTCTGATTTGTCATGTGGTTGAAAAGAATAATTCGTTCGAATACAACTATACAGTTTGATTCTCCGTTCAAAAATCTGTCACAGACAAGGGAAGAAGAAGTAGTCCTGCGTTACGTCGCGAGAAACAAAAATAAGAAGATCATCAATGATGGCGGCGGTGGTGCTTCTCCGTTTTCAATTGTACAGAACCAAGTTGAAAGACCAACTCTTCTTCTTCTTCCCCTGTTGGAAATGCTGCAACAAAAAACAGGGGATCATTTGATAAAAGAAGAGAAAAGGCATCTTGTTGATGAAGACATTTCTACGGTGCTGACACTATCAAACGAGGAATGCCAAAGGAGAACCCGTCAAATAATCAATAATGAAGCTGACGACGACGACGATGATCCACTCAAATTATCACTCAGCCTGATTCCATTTGATGCCCCAAGACGAAAAAGAAGAAGAATACCGACATTCCCATGGACAATTACCAAACAATTGTTCAAGAGCGATGTAGACGAGTCTTCGAGGCTTTTGATTCAAAGAAAGGAAATCGAAACACACATTATTCCATTCATGAAAGAAACAGAGAAGTATTCTTTGTTTGAGACTTTGGAGGGAATGCGGATGAATGTTTTTGATGTAGAAAAAGAGGTGGAATATGGCTTGAACTTGAAGATGTGGAAGACCGGAAGCTTCGTATTCACCAGCAATTGGCGAAAAGATTTTGTCCGGCGCCGGGAATTGGTTGAGAAAGACACCATTGGATTATACTTTGACGCCCCCAATCGAAGACTCTGTTTTGGCGTAGTGAGTAAAACTCCGGTGGTGGTGGTGACTCCCTCAATACCAAATAAGCGTCGCTGTCGAAACTAGGCATTGGGAGAAATTTGAAATTTTATGCTTTATTTTTATTTTTTTTTTGTAAGAATTAAGAAGAAGTGTTCATGAATTCTTTGTAGATTTATGTTCTAATAAGAACATTTAATAAAGTCAATTAAATTTCTCTTTTATAAGCATTTATTTATTTATGCGCTATTAACCTAACAAGACTCAAATTATAAAAGCTTAAAAATCAATTAACCATTTTGAAAGACAATGTAAAAATGTTTAGAGCCCATTTTTCTCCTTCTTTCTTACTCTTGTACAAGTTCGAATTGTATTAATTACGGGGTCCAATCAGTATGCATGGCTGCATGCACCAAACAAACAAACATGGGAAGAAGAAAAATGTCATCTTCAAGAAGACATCTCCATGTTTCTCACATTAATTATCCAAACATTGAATTTTTCTCTGTTTCGTTTAAGAACAACGGGAAGATAATCAAACATTGAAGCTTTTGATTGATCCTCCTTCGTTCTTCCGCTAATTGATTGGGATCATTCAGCCCGTCAAATTAATTACTCCCACCAATCCATGAAATTGTGTTTTTATTCAAAAGAAAGCCACCTTCTTCGACCCGTTCTTGAAACTAAAAGAAATAGAGTCTGCGGGGGCTTCGGAGGCAATTAAGATCAATGTTCTTGATTTTGTCTGGCGCAGGGGAGCAATCGGCGGAAAGATTTTGAAAGCAGAATTATTTTTGTATTTAATAACCAATCATATTGGTGCATCTTCTTATGTTTCATAATACTATAATACTATAAGCCATGTTGAGAATGGGTCAGTTCTTCCTTTCAGTCACTCCATTTTTCGGTGAGATCTTAGAGTTGACATTTTCTTCACAAAAATAGTTAAAGGCAATAGAAATAAATTCTCCACCTCTATCGGTTCTCAACGCCCGAATCATATAGTCAAACTATTTCTCCACCAACGTTTTAAAATTCTTAAAAGTATCAGAACTCTTAGATTTTATTTCAAGAAATAAACCCAAGAATTCCGGCTAAAATCGTCGATAAAAATAAAAAGTAAGAAATAATTACTTTTACCATAAGACGATAGATTGATTGGTCCACAGACATCGGCATGAATAAATTCAAGCGGCTTTGTTTCTCTTGACGTTGCTTCCTTTGGAAAGCTTTTTCTTGCATGTTTTCTTAGAAGACACGCTTCATAAAGTTGATCCGAATGTTTGATCAAAGGCTTCCCTTCGTCATTTTTTTTCGGACATCATTTTAAGACCTCCGAACTTGAGATGTCCCATCCAAATGTGCCAACACCACGCTAGATCCATCACAGACACTTGCAATTAATTTGGCCATTCGGTTTGAATAGAAAGCGATAACATCACATTCTTCGACATCGCCACCTTCACAATTAGGTTAGCGCTTACGTCTCGTAGCCAAAGATTACGATCCTTTATTCTAGTAGCCTCTTTCCATGAGTTGGCCCAAACTCAAAATATTAGTCTTTAATTTGGAGGCATAATACACATTAGAAATAAACTTGTGTATACCATCCTTCAACCGAATCAAAATAGTACCTTTGTCTTCAATTTGGATTTTCAAAGCATCTCCGAACGTGATATTTCCGGTTGCCTTTTTCTCAATCTCAATGAATTTCGACTTATCGCCATACATGTGTTTACTCGCACTGGTGTTAAGATACCATTGACTTTATCCTCCAATAACTTATTGATTTAGCGCCAACAACAGCGTCGACTCCTCCGTTTCTTTCTCTTTTGTTAGATTGACTTAAACTTTCGCATCTTCGGCATACCAGTAGTCACAAGCATAATGACCCATTTTGTAACAGTTGTAGCACTCAACGCGCGACTTTTCGTATCCTTTCTTGTATCTGTCACTTCTTTGTCCTCGTCCGCGTCTTCTTTCTCTTCCTCTACCTCTTGGATTTTCTCGAGGCTTTTCATCATTTGATCTCTCGACGTTTAAATTTCGGTCACGTCCTCGACCGCCACCAAGAGAATAACCTCGACTTCGACCGTGACCTTAATGAATTACGCTCTCCTTTTCGCTAAACGAATTCTTTACTAGAAGGACTTGCTCTAAAGGCTCCTTCTTGTGTTTGTTCATCCGTTCCTCGTACACACGTAACGATTCATTTAATCTGTTCCTTCTTGATAAGATCCGCAAAAAATAGTCTAAAATAGACTTTGATGCTTCCTGATGGAGAGCTTCAAACTCTCTCCGCAAAATCTGAAGTCGCACCATTTTTACCTTAACAACTCTTTTGTGGGAATTTTCTAAAATTTTTCCTGCCTCCTTTGACGTCGAGGCATTTGCTACTTTCTCAAAAGCAGCAGCATCCAGAAACTTGTGGATGATAGAAAAGGGCATGCCGATCCTTCTTTTTGTTCTTCTCGGACGCTTGAATCAGGGTCAACGTCGCATCATCATCAGGTTCCAATCCAAATGATTAATATTTCCCATTCACCTTCTTTTCAACGCTTTGTTGTCATGCTCTTAACGAAGCATTGTCATGTCAGATTTTAAACTGAAATTATTTTTATTAAACTGATTTTTTTTTTATTAATTTTGTAAATCTAGTGATTTATTGTACAAAGACTAGAAGAAAACATACACATTTGATTTAATAAATTCTGGAATCTTTTAAAATTATTTTTGTAAGCTGATATCCATGTCATATTTTCAACGCTTTGTTATCATGTTTTCAACGAAGCGTTATCATTATTCAATGCTTCATTATCATATTATTAATTAAGCGTTGTCATGTCAGATTTTGAACTGAAATTATTTCTATTAAACTATTTTTTTTAAATCTAGTGATTTATTGTACAAAGACTAGAAGAAAACATACACATTTAATTTAATAAATTTTAGAAATGTTTTTAAATTGTTTTTGTAAGATGATATTCATGTCATTTTCTCAACGCTTCGTTGTCATATTCTTAACAAAGCGTTGTCATCTTAACATAACGTTGTCATGTCAGATTTTAAACTGAAATTATTTCTATTTAATTGAAATTCTTTTTTTTTTAAATCTAATGATTTGTTTTACAAAGACTAGAAGAAAATAATCTAGTGAAATTATTTTGTTTTAGGCAAATTCGGTGACAGCAACCGCAATAGTGCACAATTGAGTATCAATGCAACAACAATTGAATGATTTAGTCTCGACTCAACTTTCTTTCACATCACTTTTGTCTTCTCAACTTCTCCTTCTCGGAGATAATATCTATGAGGACAATCAATATTTAACGAAGATAATAGTTGTGTTAATATCATGTAGTTAATATATTACTCTAGTCTTACAGTAAGTTTTATATTAGTGATCAAATTGATGTTATCATTATAAGTTTTCTAGTAAGTTATATAAGTTGATCAATATTTCAGTAAATTAGTAGTAAGATATCTTTCAATTACTTGTGTTATTATTTCAGGTGTAATATATGTTGGATATTTATAACATGACAACGTTGTATACATAACATAATAGCGATATATTATAAACATGACAATGATGTATAAATAAAATGACAACGGTGTAAACGGTTAATATATGTTGTAAAATGTTAATATATATATATATATATATATATATATTGTAAAGTGTAAATATATGTTGTATTTAATATATTATTGTAGTATTTTAGTAAGTTATAATATATTACTTTTTCTAGAAAGTTATAATATGTATGTTAGATATTTATAACATGACAGTGCTGTACAAATAACATGACAACGCATTTAATAAAACATGACAACGTTGTAAAAAAAATATAACAACGATGTAAACTGTTAATATATGTCGTAAAATGTTAATATATATTACTCAAGTAAGTTATAATATATTTGAACTGAATGTTGGAAGACTATAGTAATATATTAACTACATCATGATATTAACTACAACAACCACATGATATATTACGAGATAGTAGTTGATATTAACTACATGATATTAACTACAGGAACCACAACCAACTCCATTTTTATAGATGGAAGGAGCGACGACAACGAACTGAAGGCTGAAGGAAGGAAGACGAACTAAAGGCTGAAGATAGGAAGACGAACTGAAGGAAGACTGACTGAAGGCTACTAGGGTTTGATCGGGCGGCTGAAGCGGAAGAAGATGAATCGCGCTAGGGCTGAAGCGGAAAGAAGAAGTGCGTAATGGAGAAAGGGGGAAGACTTAGGGTTTGAAAGGAATATGCGCGCTGTTTAACTTTTTTTTTCACCTGTCACTCTACGTAGGCAGTTTCTAGGGAAACAATCGCTGTCTATATCATTTTTCATATAATTAATAATTAACAATTTTTTGAAGAAGGCAGCCAGCCAATAAGAATAGGAGACATTAATATTAATGAAAAAGAAACCATAGTGTTATTCTTCTTTATTTTAGGCTGACTAACTTTATTATTTTATTTTTTAATTGATATATATATATATATATTTATAAATTTAAAGCAAATTATCTTCATAGTTCAGTGGTAGAGCGTCAGTCTTGTAAACTGAAGGTTTGTAGTTTGATCCTGCATGGAGGCATATATGTATTATTGGAAATGTTTTATTTTCTCTTAATTATGAGAATATAGATGGACTAAATACTTTTGAATATGGATGGACTAATATGGATGGACTAAATACTTGGATTTGTACATCTTCATGAACTTTCATCCATAATGGGTCAAGGATTCCCACATAACCCATCATGTTACATGTATGGCCGAGCTAGGATTAAGTGTGGAGCATCATAGACGAACCCGAAATGAGAGGATCATTTGTCAAGACAAATAACATGACAGGAGCAAAAACATATTCTTATCTGATTATAAATGATGAAACTACTAAGGGACTATATATCTATTGGGTTATGTCCAAAATCGTGTGTCTAAAACATTGGGCTATATTTATATTATTTTTGGTGGATAATTAATTTGGTTGGAGAAGAACGGTAAAATATTCAATAATCTCAAACACTTATTATGGATCCTTCACAATTCTATCATCCTGATATTATATGAAGTTTGATATGAGAAACTGGCAGTTTTCATTGAAGATCTCGTTACCTTTTTTGGAAGATCTTCGCACGAATTAATTTTTATTTATTTTATTTTTCTTAATAATTGTTAAATTTTTTATCGTTTGTTTAAACGACTATCAATTTCATAATATTTTAATGAAACATTTAAAAAAGAGGAATCAATATAGAAAACATCGTGATATTTTATAGATAAATAAAGGGATAGTACAAATATATAGTACTAGCTAATTGTCTACTTTATTCTAATATGGTCATGCATTTGGTCGAATCATTCAGGCGTCAAATTAATTACTCCTGCCATGAAATTGAGTTTTTCAGGCTTATGATTCAAATAAAGATTATTCTTGAAAGAAAAAGCAATAAAGTTAACTTCCATGATGTGAAAAAAGAGGAGGAGAAATGGCATGGATCCGGACTTGAACTGAACCGGACCCGAATTTTCCCAAAAAAACGGGTACTTAAATTACACGAAATTTCGGTTCGGAACCTATCCGTACTCGGACCCGAACCGGACCCAATTTTTAAAACTATATTTTTTTTACTTATTTAACTAATTTTAATATTATATGATGCATTAAAAAAAATTAATTCATGTGTATTAAGTTTTAAAAAATTATTTAATAATTTTTTTTTATAAAATATTATATTAAATAAAATAAAACAAAAGTCCTATATTATATCAAATACAAATAAAAAATATTTATAAAATATATATATTAAAAATAAAAATCTTTCATTCAATGTATCATATATCCTCTTCTTCCTCATCTTAAGCCGCTGACAATTGACAAACATGGAGGAACAGAGAGTAAGGAGAAAATAAAAAGTAAATAAATTTTTTTTAATTAGTTTGGACCAGTAGATAGGAATCGATTCCGGCGATTCAACTGAACGACGAACAGTGCACAATAAAACTATTTTTTTTTAATTATCGAAATTTCTTTCAGGTACCCGGAACCGACTCGGAACCGATCGGTTCTGCCCCAAAATTACCCGGAACCGAAAATCAAACTAATTACCTGAACCAAATGGTTCGGTTCCTTCGTGTACCCGACCCATCGAGGCAACATTGCCATCCCTAGGCACGGGAGGAGTCGGAGGAAGGATTTTGTCCAGCGGCCAGGTATTGGTTATTGACATACACTCAAAAACTCTTTTTGGTCTAAGGCTGCAAATGAGTAAAGCCGAGCTCACTCGAGTTCAACTCAATCAAGTATTTATTATTTCAACTCGAACTCGAGCTCGAACGAGTTTATAAATTTGAGCTCGAGCACAACTCAACAATTTACTTACAAACTCGACTCGACTTGAAAACTTGAATAAAATTAAATTTTCAAATATTTGTTTAGAAAAAATATTTATTTTAAATTTTAGGTTTAATATTAAAATAAATAAAAAATATATATTATTTATTATGAGGCTATAAAAAGCCCGTATGTATTATATAAGATCGAGCTCAACTCGAATATTAATCGACCTTGGTTCTAACTTGGTCAAAGTAAAACTCAAATAATTGAGTCACCCTATTTTGGTGTGTTTTAGTTAGTTAATTATATTTGTTTTTTTTTATGTTTAAATGATTATTGGATTGACAGATTGAGATATTTGGGATTTAATAATTTTGTTTAAGAGGAGTGATAGAGAGAGAAATTGGTGAGGGAATTTGGTGAGGGAATGACTTGGCATCACCTTCATTCTTCATTGGTTTGAAAATATAAAAATGGGAGAAAAGAGAGAAATTATTTAATTTTTTCAGCGAATAAGATTATGCCAAGTCATTCCCTCACCAAATTCTCTTACCAAATTCTTTCACCTAATCATTTCTCTTTGTTTAAATTTGATTGCATTATTTAATAACCAATAAAAATTGGTGGTCCTTTGACATAAAAATGTTAGTAAACATGATGATTAGGTAAAGTAATTCAGATTATAAATTGGGATTTAATATTAAAATTTTAATAAAATTAAAAAATATTGATTTTTTAGAGTAAAATTCTGATTGTAATAAAATAAATAACAAATTAGTTATTGTACTTTATTTTAAATTAATTAATTAATTAATAATAATATTGACCTAGAATTAGGTTTTATTTTTTTTAATAAAATAATATCCTAAAAAATCTCTATTTTTGTAAAAGAAAATATTCTCTTACAAGAATTTACTAAAATTTCTCATGTAACAAATAATCATATAATATATATCTTTCTATATATTTATCATCATCTCATTATTAATCAATTCTCTTGCACAATTTATAATTCTTTAAAAGTAAATATTTCTATATCATTCAAGCAATTCCCTCTTCTTCTAAGATGACAACTATTGAGTTATTTTCTCTATTTGAAAAGCTTGTAAAAATAATGGAAGAAGATTTCGTGAATATGAAAAAAGAAGAAGAAATATCGACAATGCTGACATTATCAAACGATGGCGTCGTGAGAAGAGAACGAAGTCGTCAAATAATTAATAACTCCGCCAGCCAAGACGAAGATGAAGAAGATCCACTCAAATTATCACTTAGTCTAGTTCCAACCACCTTAGAGAGTTATGAGAGATATGAGGCCCGAAAAAGAAGAAGACGACAACCCTTCCCATGGACACCCTTCCCATGGACAATTACTAAGCAATTGTTTAAAAGCGATGTAGATGACTCTTCGAGGCTTCTCATTCAAATAAAAAAAGTGGAAACCTACATTATTCCTTTTCTGAACGAAATAGAAAAAAGATCTCTGTTTGGAGATTCGGAGGGAGTGAGGATGAATATATTTGATGTAGATAAAGAGGAGGAATATGGTTTGAACTTGAAGAAGTGGAAGACCGGCTTCGTTTTCACAACCAATTGGCAAAAGGATTTTGTTCGACGCCGGGAATTGATTCAGAATGATACGATAGGATTATATTTTGACGCGGACAATCGAAGGCTCTATTTTGGTGTAGTTGACAAAGCTCGGGTGCCGGTGGTAGACATGGTGGTGACTCCCGCAGTCGCAGACCCAACCACAAGTAAGCGACGCCGTCCAAACTAGGCCAACGGGAGAATTTTTATATTTGAAATTTTAAACTTTACTTTTGAGAATCTTGCTATTTGGTTGTAACATCATTTTTTTTGTTTCATTTTGATTAACATAAAGCATTAATTTGAAATATACTGAATTTTGGGGATTTTGTATTAACCATAAACTCATCAATTAAAGAAGTTACTTTTTTTTATAGATAAATTTGCCTATTATTGTTATTATTATATATAAATTAGTAATATTTAGATCAAAATGAGATTAAAGTAGGTTTTGACTAAACATAAAAGAGAGTACATAATCCCTGTAAGACCTGTGAGGTTATTGTTTTTTTTAGTATTAGTTTAGGTTGACTATCAAAATTCATAATTTACTTCTTTTTAATCCGAGAAGAGATATTGAAATTTTATAAAATTTAATGAACAACTATTTTTTTTATTATTATTAAAGAGTCCATACTTAATTAAAATATAATCAATAATAATTTACAAGTGTATATAAAATTAACTTTATCATATATTTTGTTGGGTTCGATGTTAGATGATAATTAAGAAAGAGCTTTAGTAATATTTTATCTGTATTGGTTAAAAACGATTTCTATTTTACAAAATTTTTTACTTTACTTAAAAATTGAATCTTTACCTTTTATATATCCAATTGTTTTTCCAACCTTTAGAGCTACATTAAAATTTGACATTTTAAAATATTAAATAAATGTCAATATTTGTGATTGAAAATATCAATTTAAACTAGTTTTTTACTTTTTCAAATTTTTTAAAAAAGATTTATATCCTTTAACTATTGAAAAACATTTAAAATTTAAAGTTGAAAGCAAAGTTGGGCTAGGTCAGGTGCCATGTGGACCACCGGTTCGCGAGGGCAAGTTCAGGAGCACGTAGGCCGGCTTTGGACACTGTCTGGGTCGGGGTCAACGCGAAGAGAGACGTGCACGGGCGGACCAGCCGCGAGCGCTTACTCATGCGCGGAGGCCAGATTTCGACCGAGTTGGAGTCGTCTTCAACCTCTAACCAGACCAAAAACCTCATTTAAAATAAGTTGGTGAAGTCTTAGAGTCGTTATTCCATCTGTAAGGGAGTTGACGTAACACGAACAGAATGTGGCTAAAAAGGTTGGATTTTGGGTTTGAGGGTCCCAACTTGACTTTTAATTGTGTAAAAAGCTTCATGATGTTCATTAGAACTGAAATCAACCGTTTAAACCTATCTCGCGGTTCATCTTATCCATTTTCAAACTTGAAGTTCAAAATAAAAATTATGAAAAATTTGATTTGGTATAAACATACACTAAATCGATCAAGAATTGTTTGAAAATACACTTTATCATTTACAAGCAATTTAAGAGCTTTAGGAAACCATAATTCATGAATTGAAGGCTATTAACAAAAACTCAATTATAAAAAAAATTTAAATTAAATTTTTTTTTTGATAGAAGGTTATCTTATGACAAAATTTTAATCAATAAATGGAAGAATCATCAATATTGAAGAACTAATTAACTCAGATGCATAAATTTCAATTCTGATTTTTTAGCATTAATTACAACAAGAAGGATGCATTATAATCAGTTGATATATTCATGGTTTTTTCGTACATTTGAAATTTGAAATTTTTCGCTCCCCCAAAGTCGTGATCTTTATCATTCCTCTAAAATTAATCATTTGAAAGTATTTTTTTATATGATTTATGAGGGTATTAATATAATTAATTTTGGTTATAATTATTTTGTAATGAAGTTAAGTGATATATAGTAATTAATTAAGGCTATTATAATTCATTTATAATTTAATTTATATTTATTAGTTTAATACTTTTAACATGTCAATTAAATTTCTCTTTTTTAAGCCATTAATTTAACGGCCAGTTAATTAGTTAGTTTGTTAATTTAACATTGTTTATTTATTTATTTAAATTTGAATTTCAAATGGGTATCTGTTTGTTTGATAAGCGTGTTTTTGTAGAAATTAACGAAAGATTTGATTTAGTATTAGATTCTCCCAAATCTCCAAGTGGGGAAATTAGATTTTCAGTTAAAGAAGTTTTTTTTTAAAAAAATAAAATCTCTAATTTGTTAAAGAGAAAAGATTTTCCAAAATTGAAGACGCATATATTTCTATATATTGACAATCTTCAATCATAACTTGATATTAAAGTTTTGTGCACAACTTGTTCTCTATTTGTCATGTGGTTGAAAAGAACAATTCGTTCGTTCGAAAACAACTATACAGTTTCATTCTCCGTTCGAAAATCTGTCACAGAGAAGGGAAGAAGAAGAGGTAGTCATGCGTTACGTCGTCCCCGCGAGAAACAGAAATCAGAGGATCATCAATGATGGCTGCGGTGGTGCTTCTCCGTTTTCAATTGAACAGAACCAAGTTGAAAGACCAACTCTTCTTCTTCTTCCCCTGTTGGAAATGCTGCAACAAAAAACAGGGGATCATTTGAAAAAAGAAGAGAAAAGGCATCTTGTTGATGAAAACATTTCTACGGTGCTGACACTATCAAACGAGGAATGCCAAAGGAGAACCCGTCAAATAATCAATAATGAAGCTGACGACGACGATGATGACGATCCACTCAGATTATCACTCAGCCTGATTCCATTTGATGCCCCAAGACGAAAAAGAAGAAGACCGACGTTCCCATGGACAATTACCAAACAATTGTTCAAGAGCGATGTAGACGAGTCTTCGAGGCTTTTGATTCAAAGAAAGGAAATCGAAGCACACATTCTTCCGTTCTTGAAAGAAACAGAGAAGTATTCTCTGTTTGGGACTTTGGAAGGAACGCGGATGAATGTTTTTGATGTAGAAAAAGAGGTGGAATATGGCTTGAACTTGAAGATGTGGAAGACCGGAAGCTTCGTATTCACCAGCAATTGGCGAAAAGATTTTGTCCGGCGTCGGGAATTGGTTGAGAAAGACACCATTGGATTATACTTTGACGCCCCCAATCGAAGACTCTGTTTTGGCGTAGTGAGTAAAACTCCGGTGGTGGTGGTGGTGGTGACTCCCTCAATACCAAATAAGCGTTGCCGTCGAAACTAGGCATTGGGAGAAATTTGAAATTTTATGCTTTATTTTTATTTTTTTGTAAGAATTAAGAAGAAGTGTTCACGAATTCTTTGTAGATTTATGTTCTAATAAGAACATTTAATAAAGTCAATTAAATCTCTCTTTTATGAGCATTTATTTATTTATTTATGCGCTATTAACATAACAAGACTCAAATTATAAAAGCTTAAAAATCAATTAACCATTTTGAAAGACAATGTAAAAATGTTTAGAGCCCATTTTTCTCCTTCTTTCTTACTCTTGTACAAGTTCGAATTATATTAATTACGGGGTCCAATCAGTATGCATGGCTGCATGCACCAAACAAACAAACAAACATGGGAAGAAGAAAAATGTCATCTTCAAGAAGACATCTCCATGTTTCTCACATTAATTATCCAAACATTGAATTTTTCTCTGTTTCATTTAAGAACAACGGGAAGATCAACTTCTTTTCTGGATAATCAAACATTGAAGCTTTTGATTGATCCTCCTTTCTTCTTCCGCTAATTGATTAGGATCATTCAGCCCGTCAAATTAATTATTCCCACCAATCCATGAAATTGTGTTTTTATTCAAAAGAAAGCCACCTTCTTCTTCGATCCGTTCTTGAAACTAAAAGAAATAGAGTCTGCGGGGGCTTCGGAGGCAATTAAGATCAATGTTCTTGATTTTGGCCGGCGCAGGGGAGCAATTATTTGGGATTTAATAGTTTGTTTGATATTTCTTGATTAAATTTGATTGATTGTTTTTAATAACCAATTAAATTGGTGGTGGGTTGACATAAAAAAAAAAATTATTTTTGTATTTAATAACCAATCATATTGGTGCATCTTCTTATGTTTCATAATACTATGAGCCAGATTGAGAATGTGTCAGTTCTTCCTTTCGGTCACTCCATTTTTCTGTAGAGATCTTGGAGTTGTGAGAAAAAGTCTAATGATATTTTCTTCACAAAAATAGTTAAAGGCATTAGAAATAAATTCTCCACCTCTATCGGTTCTCAACGCCCGAATCATATAGTCAAACTCTTTCTCCACCAACGTTTTAAAATTCTTAAAAGTATCAGAACTCTTAGATTTTATTTCAAGAAATAAACCCAAGAATTCCGTCTAAAATCGTCGATGAAAATGAAAAGTAAGAAATAATTACTTTTACCATAAGACGATAGATTGATTGGTCCACAGACATCGGCATGAATAAATTCAAGCGGCTTTGTTTCTCTTGACGTTGCTTCCTTCGGAAAGCTTTTTCTTGCATGTTTTCTTAGAAGACACGCTTCATAAAGTTGATCCGAATGTTTGATCAAAGGCTTCCCTTCACCATTTTCTTTTCGGACATCATTTTAAGACCTCCGAACTTGATATGTCCCATCCTAATGTGCCAACACCACGCTAGATCCGTCACAGACACTTGCAAGCAATTTGGAATTCGGTTTGAATAGAAAGCGATAACATCACATTCTTCGACATCGTCACCTTCACAATTAGGTTAGCGCTTCCGTCTAGTAGCCAAAGATTACGATCCTTCATTCTAGTAGCCTCTTTCCATGAGTTGGCCCAAACTCAAAATATTAGTCTTTAATTTGGGGGCATAATACACATTGGAAATAAACTTGTGTATACCATCCTTCAACCGAATCAAAATAGTACCTTTGTCTTTAATCTGGATTTTCAAAGCATCTCCGAACGTGATATTTCTGGTTGCCTTTTTCTCAATCGCAATGAATTTCGACTTATCGCCACACATGTGTTTACTCGCATTGGTGTTAAGATACCATTGACTTTATCCTCCAATAACTTCTTGATTTAGCGCCAACAACAACGTCGACTCCTCCGTTTCTTTCTCTTTTGTTGATTGACTTATACTTTTGCATCTTCGGCATACTAGTAGTCACAAGCATAATGACCCATTTTGTAATAATTGTAGCACTCAACGCGCGACTTTTCGTATCCTTTCTTGTATCTGTCACTTCCTTGTCCCCGTCCGCGTCTTCTTTCTCTTCCTCTACCTCTTGGATTTTCTTGAGGCTTTCCATTATTTTCTCTCTCGACGTTTAAATTTCGGTCACGTCCTCGACCGCCACCAAGAGAATAACCTCGACTTCGACCGTGACCTTAATGAATTACGCTCTCTTTTTCGCTAAACGGATTCTTTATTATAAGGACTTGCTTTAAAGGCTCCTTCTTGTGTTTGTTCATCCGTTCCTCGTGCACCCGTAACGATTCATTTAATCTGTTCCTTCTTGATAAGATCCGCATAAAATAGTCTAAAATAGACTTTAATGCTTCCTGATGGAGAGCTTCAAACTCTCTCCGCAAAATCTGAAGTCGCACCCTTTTTTACCTTAACAACTCTTTTGTGGGGATTTTCTAAAAATTTTCCTGCCTCCTTTGACGTCGAGACATTTGCTACTTTCTCAAAAACAGCAGCATCCAGACACTTGTGGATGATAGAAAAGGGCATGCCGATACTTCTTTTTGTTCTTCTCGTACGCTTGAATCAGGGTCAACGTCGCGTCATCATTAGGTTCCAATCCAAATGATTATTATTTCCCATGCACCTTTTTTCAACGCTTTGTTGTCATGCTCTTAACGAAGCATTGTCATGTCAGATTTTAAACTGAAATTATTTTTATTAAACTGATTTTTTTTTATTAATTTTGTAAATCTAGTGATTTATTGTACAAAGACTAGAAGAAAACATACACATTTGATTTAATAAATTCTGGAATCTTTTAAAATTATTTTTGTAATCTGATATCCATGTCATATTTTCAACACTTTGTTATCATGCTCTCAACGAAGCGTTATCATTATTCAATGCTTCATTATCATATTCTTAATGAAGCGTTGTCATGTCAGATTTTGAACTGAAATTATTTCTATTAAACTAACTTTTTTTAAATCTAGTGATTTATTGTACAAAGACTAGAAGAAAACATACACATTTAATTTAATAAATTTTAGAAATGTTTTTAAATTATTTTTGTAAGATGATATTCATGTCATTTTCTCAACGCTTCGTTGTCATATTCTTAACAAAACGTTGTCATGTCAGATTTTAAACTGAAATTATTTCTATTTAATTGAAATTCTTTTTCTAAATCTAATGATTTGTTGTACAAAGACTAGAAGAAAATAATCTAGTGAAATTATTTTGTTTTAGGCAAATTCGGTGACAGCAACCGCAATAGTGCACAATTGAGTATCAATACAACAACAATTGAATGATTTAGTCTCGACTCAACTTTCTTTCACATCACTTTTGTCTTCTCAACTTCTCCTTCTCGGAGATAATATCTATGAGGACAATCAATATTTAATGAAGATAATAGCTGTGTTAATATCATGTAGTTAATATATTACTGTAGTCTTACAGTAAGTTTTATATTAGTGATCAAATTGATGTTATCATTATAAGTTTTCTAGTAAGTTATATAAGTTGATCAATATTTCAGTAAATTAGTAGTAAGATATCTTTCAATTACTTGTGTTAATATTTCAGGTGTAATATATGTTGGATATTTATAACATGACAACATTGTATACATAACATAATAGCGATATATTATAAACATGACAATGATGTATAAATAAAATAACAAGGGTGTAAACGGTTAATATATGCTGTAAAATGTTAATATATATATATATATATATATATTGTAAAGTGTAAATATATGTTGTATTTAATATATTACTGTAGTATTTTAGTAAGTTATAATATATTACTTTAGTTTTCTAGAAAGTTATAATATGTATGTTAGATATTTATAACATGACAGTGTTGTACAAATAACATGACAACGCATTTAATAAAACATGACAACGTTGTACAAAAAAAATATGACAACGATGTAAACTTTTAATATATGTCGTAAAATGTTAATATATATTACTCAAGCAAGTTATAATATATTTGAACTGAATGTTGGAAGACTATAGTAATATATTAACTACGTCATGATATTAACTACAAGAACCACATGATATATTACGAAGATAGTAGTTGATATTAACTACAGGAACCACAACCAACTCCATTTTTATAGATGGAAGGAGCGGCGACAACGAACTGAAGGCTGAAGGAAGGAAGACGAACTGAAGGCTGAAGATAGGAAGACGAACTGAAGGAAGATTGACTGAAGGCTACTAAGGGACTATATATCTATTGGGTTATGTCCAAAATTATTGGCGCGTGTCTAAGACATTGGGTTATATTTATATTATTTTTGGTGGATAATTAATTTGGTTGGAGAGGAACGGTAAAATCTTCAATAATTTCAAACACTCATTACGTTACGAATCCTTCACAATTTTATCATCACGATATTATATGAAGTTTGATATGAGAAACTGACAGTTTTGATTGAAGATCTCGTTACCTTTTTGGAAGATCTTCGTACAAATTAATTTTTATTTATTTTATTTTTTTATAATTGTTAAATTTTTGCCATTTACTTAAACGACTATCAATTTCATAATATTTTAATGAAACATTTAAAAAAGATGGATCGATATAGAAAACATTGTGATATTTCATAGATAAATAAAATACAATAGGGATAATACAAATATATAGTACTAGCTAATTGTCTAGCTTATTCTAATATGGTCATGCATTTGGTCGAATCATTCATGGCGTCAAATTAATTACTCCCCCGCCCATGAAATTGAGTTTTTCAGGCTCATGATTCTGAAAGAAAAATAAATAAAGTTAAATTTCATGGAAGACCAGAAGCCTCATATTATTCACTAGCAAGCAATTGGCGGAATGACTTAGTCATTCCGGAAGAATCGGCGGAAGGATTTTGCCCGGAAGTCAGGGATTGGTTATTGACAGACACTCAAAGGCTATATTTTGGTATAGGGGCTGTAAATGAGTCAAGCCGAGTTCAAGCCATCAGCTCAAGTTCAACTCAATCAAGTATTTATTATCTCGACTCGAACTCGAGCTCGAATGAGTTTATAAATTTGAGCTCGAGTACGACTCAACAATTTATTTACAAACTCTCGACTTGAAAACTTGAATAAAATTAAATTTTCAAATATTTGTTTAGAAAAAATATTTATTTTAAATTTTAAGTTTTAATATTAAAAAAAATATATTATTTATTATGAGGCTATAAAAAGCTCGACAAACCTTCAAGTATATATTATATGAGATCGAGCTCAATTCGAATATTAAGCTTGGTCAAAGTCAAACTCAATTAATTGAGCCACACTATTTTGGTGTGTTTTAGTTAGTTAATTATATTTGTTTTTTTTATGTTTAAATGATTATTGGATTGGATATTTGGGATTTAATAATTTTGTTTAAATTTGATTGCATTATTTAATAACCAATAAAAATTAGTGGTCCGTTGACATCAAAATGTTGTAAACATGATGATTAGGTAAAAGTAATTCAGATTATAAATTAGGATTTAATATTAAAATTTTAATAAAAATAAAAAATATTGATATTTTTAGAGTAAAATTCTGATTGTAATAAAATAAATTACAGATTAGTTATTGTACTTTATTTTGAATTAATTAATTAATAATAATATTGACCTAGAATTAAGTTTTATTTTTTTTTAATAAAATAATATCCTAAAAAATCTCAATTTTTTGTAAAAGAAAATATTCTCCTATTTTGACAAGAATTTACTAAAATTTCTCATCTAACAAATGATCATATATATATATATATCATTATTTATATATATATATATCATTATTGATCAATTCTTTTGCTCAACTTATAATTTTTTAAAGATAAATATTGATACATATTTCTATATCATTCAAGCAATTCCCTCTTCTAAGATGACAACTATTGAGTTTTTTTCTCTATTTGAAAAGCTTGTAAAAATAAAGGAAGAAAAAATCGCGAGTATGAAAAAAGAAGAAATATCGACAATGCTGACATTATCAAACGATGGCGTCGTGAGAAGAGAACGAAGCCGTCAAATAATTAATAACTCCGCCAGCCCGGTCAAAGATGAAGAAGATCCTCTCAAATTATCACTTAGTCTAGTTCCAACCACCTTAGAGAGTTATGAGAGATATGAGGCCCGAAAAAGAAGAAGACGACTACCCTTCCCCTGGACAATTACTAAGCAATTGTTTAAAAGCGATGTAGATGACTCTTCGAGGCTTCTCATTCAAATCAAAAAAGTGGAAACCTACATTATTCCTTTTCTGAACGAAACAGAGAAAAGATCTCTGTTTGGAGATTCGGAGGGAGTGAGGATGAATATATTTGATGTAGATAAAGAGGAGGAATATGGTTTGAACTTGAAAAAGTGGAAGACCGGAAGCTTCGTTTTCACAACCAATTGGCAAAAGGATTTTGTCCGACGCCGGGAATTGGTTCAGAATGATACAATAGGATTATATTTTGACGCGGACAATCGAAGGCTCTGTTTTGGTGTAGTTGACAAAGCTCGGGTGCCGGTGGTAGACATGGTGGTGACTCCCGCAGTCGCAGACCCAACCACAAGTAAGCGACGCCGTCCAAACTAGGCGAACGGAAGAATTTTTATATTTGATATTTTAAACTTTACTTTTGAGAATCTTGCTATTTGGTTGTAACATCATTTTTTTTTTCATTTTGATTAACATTAAGCATTAATTTGAAATGTACTGAATTTTGGGGATTTTGTATTAACCATAAACTAATCAATTAAAGAAGTTACTTTTTTTTTTATAGATAAATTTGCCTATTATTGTTATTAATATATATAAATTAGTAATATTTAGATCAAAATGAGATTAAAGTAGGTTTTGACTAAACATAAAAGAGAGTACATAATCCCTTTAAGACCTGTGAGGTTATTGTTTTTTTTAGTATTAGTTTAGGTTGACTATCAAAATTCATAATTTACTTCTTTTTAATCTGAAAAGAGATGAGATATTGAAATTTTATAAAATTTAATGAACAACTAATTTTTTTTATTATTATTAAAGAGTTCACACTTAATTAAAATATAATTAATAATAATTTACGTGAGTATAAAATTAACTTTATCATATATTTTTTTTGGGTTAGATGATAATCAAGAAAGAGCTTTAGCACTATTTTATCTGTATTGGTTAAAAACGATTTCTATTTCACAAAATTTCTGACTTTACTTAAAAATTGGATCTTTACATTTTATATATCCAATTATTTTTCCAACCTTTTAGAGCTACATTAAAATTTGACATTTTAAAATATTAAATAAATATCAATATTTGTGATTGAAAATATTTCAATTTAAACTAGTTTTCTACTTTTTCAAATTTTTTAAAAAAGATTTATATCCTTTAAATATTGAAAAACATTTAAAATTGAAAGTTGAAAACAAAGTTGGGCTAGGTCAGTGCCATGTGGACCACCGGTTCGAGAGGGCCAGTTCAGGAGCACGTAGGCCGGCTTTGGACACTGTCTGGGTCGGGGTCAACGCGAAGAGAGATAGAAGGTTAAATCAAGAAAGGGAAGAATCATCAATATTGAAGAACTAATTAACTCAGATGCATAAATTTCAATTCTAAATTTTTAGCATTAATTACAACAAGGATAGATTATAATCAGTTGATATATTCATGGTTTTTAAAAATGATAAACTTAAATGCTTGATTTTTTTAATAACGGTTAATGAAGGTGATTAATTGATGATTGAGGAGATTGATTCATTATCGTTCTTCGTGACCGGGTTCCTATTTATAAACTCCTTAAATCGGTTAAAAGATTAAGTTTGCTGAATTCGTGACAAAGGTGGTTAATGATTTTTGTCTTGTTTAAGGTCATTATTGGACTATGATCACCAAGGTAAGGTAGGGTGGTTATTTGCTCAAACTTCATGGCTTGTTCTTATATGGGCCGCGAGGAAAAGACAAACCAAAGGTGAAACATCTGGTATCATGATTCCGCGTCTGTGCGTTGGGTCAGGCATGGACGCGCTCCGTTCGTGTTTTGTTAATGTTGAGCGTCTTTGTCGTTAGCTTGGGCGTAAGCCCTTGCGTTATCCCTCCTGACGCGCGTTGATTGACCATTGTGGCTTTAGGTCTTGTTTTGGTTTAGGTCAAACATCTTTGGTTCTTTATTTTTCACAAATTTTAATTATTTATTTAATGAAAACACACCAAATTAATTAATAGACATAAATTTTATAATTTGCCTATTTTATTTATTTATTGTTGTATTTTAGGGTGTAGTCTTAATTATTTTGAGATTCAAAATATTTATTTAATTTAGTTGAGTCTTTTTTTTAAAATTTATTTGAGATTAAATAATTTAATATTTATCCCAAATATTATTTAATTTAATTTTGGTCTTTGTTTTAATTATTTTAAATTTATTAACCTAACATTTGTTCCATTTAATTTATTAAAACTGCTATAAATTGGGAGAGTTGAAATTAAGTGTCTATATATTGATACATAATTCAGATTATAATGTAATCTTTCATTTGGTATTTTTTTTTTAATCATTATTTTTAGATCAAAAGTTTTTAGATTAAAGTTTTGATAAACATAAAAAATATTGAATTTTTTAGATTAAAATTTTGATTATAAAATAAATAACACATTGGTTATTGTACTTTATTTTGAATTAATGAATAATAATAATAATCTGAAATGATATTGTAAAAGACATTGACGGAAATTAGGTTTTCTGTTGAAGAAGGTTTTTTTTAATAAAATAATATCCAGGAAAATCTCTATTTTGTTGTTAAAGATAAAATATTTTCCCATTTTGATATAAGGAATGACAAAAAAAAAAAAAAAAAAAAATCTAATATATTTATCATCTCACAACTGATATTTGCTTATTATTATTATTATTATTTTTAATTGTATATAGTTGCGAAAATATACAAAATTAATTAACAGACAAAAAAAATTATATTTTGTCTATTTTTGTTTTTTTATGTTTTATGCTCTCCATCTTAATTATTTTGGGATTGAGATGACTACAACTTTCTTAAAAAATATTTGTTTAATTTATTTGAGTCCTTTTTTAAAATTAATTTATGATAAACAAATATAATATTTATCCCAAATAATTTTCAATTTAATGTTGGCATTTGTTTTCTATTATTTTGATTTATGAATATAACATTTATTCAATTAATTAATTTAAAATGCTATAAATTTGGAGGGTTGAAATTTAGTATTAGATTGTTCGTTAGTAGCTTGTTTTGGATATAAATCAATGAAAGAAATGGTTTAGCATTAGATTTCCCAAAATCTCACTAGTACAATCCTTTACCATGTCTTTGAAAATGAGCAAAATTTAAGCTCTATAGGAAACACACATATTTTTGTTGTTATCATGTTTTGGTTGCGTTTTGATTAACAATAAAAACTCATGCAATAATTTGAAATGTACTTACACTGGGGAGTTTGTATCGACCATAAATCCGGGTTATGGGTGTAAGCGTTCGGTTTCGTCGGTTTATTGACCGAAATGCACATTCAAACAATTACGTTGGTTTACTAAATTTATATACGTCGATTTAATTGATATAATTCATTAACGGGGCATTCGTAGTGACTTAGGGGGGTCGAAGACCATTTTGTTAAAAGAAAATATATCAATCACAACCTACATCTATTATCATTTATACGAATAAGGTGCACTAACACAACTGAATTATTATAAAGTGCACTAAATACTTTATGAAAAAATTATAAATAAGGTTATAATATATTTATATGAATAAAGTCTTGAATTAGTGAATTAGAAGATTCATTCAATAAATAATTTGTTCTCCAGAACACAACTATAGTATTTGGACTAAACATCACACTGATAATTAGCCAATCATTTCGGTTTTAGTGGCGTTCAACCGACAAACAGAAGCGTTAATTTTGTATAAATAAACCATAATGAATTTGGTCGGATTGGTTTAGCAGTTTTGGTTCAGTTTCAAACATTTAATTTATTAACCCCTTTATCCGGGTGGTTTGAGCTTTGAGGTTGAACTTTATTTGTTGGGCTTGAGTGAGTTTGGTTTAGGTAGAGTAGAACACACAAGTAATAAATAAAATTAAAATGTGAGACCAAATTATTCTAGACTTCTTATTTATATATAGAAAGAAAAATGATTAAGTGAGGGAATTTGGTGAAGGAATTTGGTGAAGGAATGACTTGGCATAATTTTATTCGTTGAAAAAATCAAATAATTTCTCTTTTTTCTCTCTTTCCTCTTACTTTTACACATTCCAACCAATGAAGAAGGTAATGAAGTCATTCCCTCACTCTATCACTCCTCATATATATATAAATTTTTAGATATATTTATTTGAATAGTAGGCATTTCAAAATTCCATATTAATTGTCTAATGTTTTTAATAATTAATTTTGATATTCAATATATTTTTTATAATTTTATTTACCCTCAAATAATGGTGATTTGAAAAGAAAAAAAATCTTGTCTAAGCTAAATTAAGATTTAAAGACTCCTCTATCCTTATATTAGTATCTCATTTTATATGTGTGGGGTTGTATTAACAACATATTATTGTTGAAAAAAAAAGGAGAGGAAGAGGGGCTATGACAATTTGTTGATGTTCATATCTTTATTTAATAAGAATATGTTATCTATAATTAATTTTTTATAAAGTCTATAAATCGATATTGCTTTAAGTTTTTAATACAACTTTTATATTTTATAGTTGAAAATTTGAGGAATATGTTTACCCAACTTTATTACATCTCTATTAATTTGTAAATCCTCTTTATTTAATCTCTATTTTTTAACTGAAAGTAAATGAGTTTTTAGGGCGGTTTCGGATTGAAATTTTTATAAAAAAAAATTAGATAGAGAAAAAGATAATGATGGTTGATTATTTTGAGGAGGTGATGATTATTTTTGGTGAAAAGACTTAAATAGTATTTGTATATATAAATAAAATTAAAAATAATAATTTAAAAAAAAAATAGTATTTTGGTTAATAAAATGAGTGATATAATTGTTAAGAAGGGATTGATTAGAAAATTAATTTTTATTAGTTTTTTTTTAAAATCCAATGAGAACAAGACTTTAGTTAAATTAACTTATCAAGCAATTTTTTTAAGAATGATTAAATATTAACTTCTCACATTTAAAATACTTACAAAAAAAAAAATTACTATAAAATATTCTTTAAAGAGAACCGTTAAGGATAATATGTATATTTGGGGGATGATAATATAATAATATATATATATATATATATTAAAATTAAGTGTTTATTTATATAATTAGATTAGTAAATTTAATCATTTGAAAGTATTTTTTATATGATTTATGAGGGGTACATATATATTAATATAATTATTTTGTAACGAAGTTAAGTGATTTATAGTAATTAATTAAAGCTATTATAATTCATTTATATTTATTAGTTTATTACTTTTAACATGTCAATTAAATTTCTCCTTTTTAAGCAATTAATATAACAACCAGTTAATTAGTTAGTTTGTTAATTTAACATTGTTTATTTATTTATTTAAATTTGAATTTCAAACGGGTATATGTTTGTTTGATAAGCGTGTTTTTGTATAAATTAGAAAAGATTTGATTTAGTATTAGATTCTCCCAAATCTCCAAGTGGGGAAATTAGATTTTCAGTTAAAGAAGTTTTTTTTTTTTTTTTTTTATAAATAAAATCTTTGATTTGTTAAAGAGAAAAGATTTTCCTAAATTGAAGACGCATATATTTCTATATATTGACAATCTTCAATCATAACTTGATATTAAAGTTTTGTGCACAATTTTTTCTTTGTTTGTCATGTGGTTGAAAAAGATAATTCGTTCGAGGACAACTATTCAGTTTCATTCTTCGTTCGAAAATCTGTCACAGACAAGGGAAGAAGAAGAAATAGTCATGCGTTACGTCCCGAGAAACAGAAATCAGAGGATCATCAATGATGGCGGCGGTGGTGCTTCTCTGTTTTCAATTGTACAGAACCAAGTTGAAAGACCAACTCTTCTTCTTCTTCCCCGGTTGGAAATGATGCAACAAAAAACAGGGGATCATTTGAAAAAAGAAGAGAAAAGGCATCTGGTTGTTGACGAAGACATTTCTACGTTGCTGACACTATCAAACGAGGAATGCCAAAGGAGAACCCGTCAAATAATCAATAATGAAGCTGACGACGACGACGATGATCCACTCAGATTATCACTCGGCCTGATTCCATTTGATGCCCCAAGACGAAAAAGAAGAAGAATACCGACGTTCCCATGGACAATTACCAAACAATTGTTCAAGAGCGATGTAGATAAGTCTTCGAGGCTTTTGATTCAAAGAAAGGAAATCGAAACACACATTCTTCCGTTCTTGAAAGAAACAGAGAAGTATTCTCTGTTTGGGACTTTGGAGGGAATGCGGATGAATGTTTTTGATGTAGAAAAAGAGGTGGAATATGGCTTGAACTTGAAGATGTGGAAGACCGGAAGCTTCGTATTCACCAGCAATTGGCGAAAAGATTTTGTCCGGCGCCGGGAATTGGTTGAGAAAGACACCATTGGATTATACTTTGACGCTCCCAATCGAAGACTCTGTTTTGGCGTAGTGAATAAAACTCCGGTGGTGGTGGTTACTCCCTCAATACCAAATAAGCGTCGCCGTCGAAACTAGGCATTGGGAGAAATTTGAAATTTTATGCTTTATTTTTATTTTTTGTAAGAATAAAGAAGAAGTGTTCATGAATTCTTTGTAGATTTATGTTCTAATAAGAACATTTAATAAAGTCAATTAAATTTCTCTTTTATAAGCATTTATTTATTTATTTATGCGCTATTAACCTAACAAGACTCAAATTATAAAAGCTTAAAAATCAATTCACCATTTGAAAGACAATGTAAAAATGTTTAGAGCCCCATTTTTCACCTTCTTTCTTACTCTTGTACAAGTTCGAATTATATTAATTAAAGCGAGGATCAATTACGGGGTCCAATCAGTATGCATGGCTGCATGCACCAAACAAACAAACAAACAAACATGGGAAGAAGAAAAATGTCATCTTCAAGAAGACATCTCCATGTTTCTCACATTAATTATCCAAACATTGAATTTTTCTCTGTTTCGTTTAAGAACAACAGGAAGATCAACTTCTTTTCTGGATAATCAAACATTGAAGATTTTGATTGATCCTCCTTCCTTCTTCCGCTAATTGATTGGGATCATTCAGCCCGTCAAATTAATTACTCCCACCAATCCATGAAATTGTGTTTTGATTCAAAAGAAAGAAGTTGAAACCCACCTTCTTCGATCCGTTCTTGAAACTAAAAGAAATAGAGTCTGCGGGGGCTTCGGAGGCAATTAAGATCAATGTTCTTGATTTTGTCCGGCGCAGGGGAGCAATCGGTGGAAAGATTTTGGAAGCAGGCGCCGGGGATTGGTTGAGACATTCAAATGCTCTGTTTTCGTGTAGTGTTTGTAGTTAATTCAATTTTATTTTTTTATGTTTGACAGCTATATTTAATACATGATTATTTGGGATTTATTATAGTTTGTTTGATATTTCTTGATTAAATTTGATTGATTGTTTTTAATAACCAATCAAATTGGTGGTGGGTTGATATATAAAAAAAAAAAAATTATATTTAATAACCAATCATATTGGTGCATCTTCTTATGTTTCATAATACTATGAGCCAGATTGAGAATGTGTCAGTTCTTCCTTTCGGTCACTCCATTATTCTGTGGAGATCTTGGAGTTGTGAGAAAAAGTCTAATGATATTTTCTTCACAAAAATAGTTAAAGGCATTAGAAATAAATTCTCCACCTCTATCGGTTCTCAACGCCCGAATCATATAGTCAAACTCTTTCTCCACCAACGTTTTAAAATTCTTAAAAGTATCAGAACTCTTAGATTTTATTTCAAGAAATAAACCCAAGAATTCCGGCTAAAATCGTCGATGAAAATGAAAAGTAAGAAATAATTACTTTTACCATAAGACGATAGATTGATTGGTCCACAGACATCGGCATGAATAAATTCAAGCGGCTTTGTTTCTCTTGACGTTGCTTCCTTCGGAAAGCTTTTTCTTGCATGTTTTCTTAGAAGACACGCTTCATAAAGTTGATCCGAATGTTTGATCAAAGGCTTCCCTTCACCATTTTCTTTTCGGACATCATTTTAAGACCTCCGAACTTGATATGTCCCATCCTAATGTGCCAACACCACGCTAGATCCATCACAGACACTTGCAAGCAATTTGGCATTCGGTTTGAATAGAAAGCGATAACATCACATTCTTCGACATCGTCACCTTCACAATTAGGTTAGCGCTTCCGTCTAGTAGCCAAAGATTACGATCCTTCATTCTAGTAGCCTCTTTCCATGAGTTGGCCCAAACTCAAAATATTAGTCTTTAATTTGGGGGCATAATACACATTGGAAATAAACTTGTGTATACCATCCTTCAACCGAATCAAAATAGTACCTTTGTCTTTAATCTTGATTTTCAAAGCATCTCCGAACGTGATATTTCTGGTTGCCTTTTTCTCAATCGCAATGAATTTCGACTTATCGCCACACATGTGTTTACTCGCATTGGTGTTAAGATACCATTGACTTTATCCTCCAATAACTTCTTGATTTAGCGCCAACAACAACGTCGACTTCAACGTTTCTTTCTCTTTTGTTGATTGACTTATACTTTTGCATCTTCGGCATACTAGTAGTCACAAGCATAATGACCCATTTTGTAACAATTGTAGCACTCAACGCGCGACTTTTCGTATCCTTTCTTGTATCTGTCACTTCCTTGTCCCCGTCCGCGTCTTCTTTCTCTTCCTCTACCTCTTGGATTTTCTTGAGGCTTTCCATTATTTGCTCTCTCGACGTTTAAATTTCGGTCACGTCCTCGACCGCCACCAAGAGAATAACCTCGACTTCGACCGTGACCTTAATGAATTACGCTCTCTTTTTCGCTAAACGGATTCTTTATTATAAGGACTTGCTTTAAAGGCTCCTTCTTGTGTTTGTTCATCCGTTCCTCGTGCACCCGTAACGATTCATTTAATATGTTCCTTCTTGATAAGATCCGCATAAAATAGTCTAAAATAGACTTTAATGCTTCCTGATGGAGAGCTTCAAACTCTCTCCGCAAAATCTGAAGTCGCACCCTTTTTTACCTTAACAACTCTTTTGTGGGAATTTTCTAAAAATTTTCCTGCCTCCTTTGACGTCGAGACATTTGCTACTTTCTCAAAAACAGCAGCATCCAGACACTTGTGGATGATAGAAAAGGGCATGCCGATCCTTCTTTTTGTTCTTCTCGTACGCTTGAATCAGGGTCAACGTCGCGTCATCATTAGGTTCCAATCCAAATGATTATTATTTCCCATGCACCTTCTTTTCAACGCTTTGTTGTCATGCTCTTAACGAAGCATTGTCATGTCAGATTTTAAACTGAAATTATTTTTATTAAACTGATTTTTTTTATTAATTTTGTAAATCTAGTGATTTATTGTACAAAGACTAGAAGAAAACATACACATTTGATTTAATAAATTCTGGAATCTTTTAAAATTATTTTTGTAATCTGATATCCATGTCATATTTTCAACACTTTGTTATCATGCTCTCAACGAAGCGTTATCATTATTAAATGCTTCATTATCATATTCTTAAAGAAGCGTTGTCATGTCAGATTTTGAACTGAAATTATTTCTATTAAACTAACTTTTTTTAAATCTAGTGATTTATTGTACAAAGACTAGAAGAAAACATACACATTTAATTTAATAAATTTTAGAAATGTTTTTAAATTATTTTTGTAAGATGATATTCATGTCATTTTCTCAACGCTTCGTTGTCATATTCTTAACAAAACGTTGTCATGTCAGATTTTAAACTGAAATTATTTCTATTTAATTGAAATTCTTTTTCTAAATCTAATGATTTGTTGTACAAAGACTAGAAGAAAATAATCTAGTGAAATTATTTTGTTTTAGGCAAATTCGGTGACAGCAACCGCAATAGTGCACAATTGAGTATCAATACAACAACAATTGAATGATTTAGTCTCGACTCAACTTTCTTTCACATCACTTTTATCTTCTCAACTTCTCCTTCTCGGAGATAATATTTATGAGGACAATCAATATTTAACGAAGATAATAGTTGTGTTAATATCATGTAGTTAATATATTACTATAGTCTTACAGTAAGTTTTATATTAGTGATCAAATTGATGTTATCATTATAAGTTTTCTAGTAAGTTATATAAGTTGATCAATATTTCAGTAAATTAGTAATAAGATATCTTTCAATTACTTGTGTTAATATTTCAGGTGTAATATATGTTGGATATTTATAACATGACAACGTTGTATACATAACATAATAGCGATATATTATAAACATGACAATGATGTATAAATAAAATAACAAGGGTGTAAACGGTTAATATATGCTGTAAAATGTTAATATATATATATATATATATATATATATATATATATATATATTTTGTAAAGTGTAAATATATGTTGTATTTAATATATTACTGTAGTATTTTAGTAAGTTATAATATATTACTTTAGTTTTCTAGAAAGTTATAATATGTATGTTAGATATTTATAACATGACAGTGTTGTACAAATAACATGACAACGCATTTAATAAAACATGACAACGTTGTACAAAAAAAATATGACAACGATGTAAACTTTTAATATATGTCGTAAAATGTTAATATATATTACTCACGCAAGTTATAATATATTTGAACTGAATGTTGGAAGACTATAGTAATATATTAACTACGTCATGATATTAACTACAAGAACCACATGATATATTACGAAGATAGTAGTTGATATTAACTACAGGAACCACAACCAACTCCATTTTTATAGATGGAAGGAGCGGCGACAACGAACTGAAGGCTGAAGATAGGAAGACGAACTGAAGGAAGATTGACTGAAGGCTACTAAGGGACTATATATCTATTGGGTTATGTCCAAAATTATTGGCGCGTGTCTAAGACATTGGGTTATATTTATATTATTTTTGGTGGATAATTAATTTGGTTGGAGTGGAACGGTAAAATCTTCAATAATTTCAAACACTCATTACGTTACGGATCCTTCACAATTTTATTGTCACGATATTATATGAAGTTTGATATGAGAAACTGACAGTTTTGATTGAAGATCTCGTTACCATTTTGGAAGATCTTCGTACAAATTAATTTTTATTTATTTTATTTTTTTATAATTGTTAAATTTTTGCCATTTACTTAAACGACTATCAATTTCATAATATTTTAATGAAACATTTAAAAAAGATGGATCGATATAGAAAACATTGTGATATTTCATGTAGTCGTCCCGAGGCAGCAAATGTATGGTTTTGGCCCCCTATTCTTTCTCCCGACCTTTATGGATTTCGAGTCGGGAATAGAGTTGTGGCTTATTTGGCGCTATATTACAATTCATTCATTCTCGGGCATAGCTGTTCACGAAACGTGGCATAGGACATCTGTCGGCGGCGGGAGTCTTACATCCGAGCGAGAGGTCAGACCAATCCCATTCATCCTGGTCTGATCCGAAGGGATCTTATTGAATGAATTGATCCATTGTTGTATGCCCTACCCTACTTCTTTGTTTCTACTTTCATTCGCCGTACTTCCTTTTCTTACTCCTGAGATATAGTGGAAACATTTGGTTATATGGTGGAGAGTGAAAAGACCAATGATAGATAAATAAAATACAATAGGGATAGTACAAATATATAGTAGCTAATTGTCTAGCTTATTCTAATATGGTCATGCATTTGGTCGAATCATTCATGGCGTCAAATTAATTACTCCCGCCCATGAAATTGAGTTTTTCAGGCTTATGATTCTGAAAGAAAAACAAATAAAGTTAAATTTCATGGAAGACCAGAGGAAGCCTCATATTATTCACTAGCAAGCAATTGGAGGAATGACTAAGTCATTCCGGAAGAATCGGCGGAAGGATTTTGCCCGGCAGTCAGGGATTGGTTATTGACAGACACTCAAAGGCTATATTTTGGTATAGGGCTGTAAATGAGTCAAGTCGAGTTCAAGCCACCAGCTCAAGTTCAACTCAATCAAGTATTTATTATCTCGACTCGAACTCGAGCTCGAATGAGTTTATAAATTTGAGCTCGAGTACGACTCAACAATTTATTTACAAACTCTCGACTTGAAAACTTGAATAAAATTAAATTTTCAAATATTTGTTTAGAAAAAATATTTATTTTAAATTTTAAGTTTTAATATTAAAATAAATAAAAAAATATATATTATTTATTATGAGGCTATAAAAAGCTCGACAAACCTTCAAGTATATATTATATAAGATCGAGCTCAATTCGAATATTAAGCTTGGTCAAAGTCAAACTCAATTAATTGAGCCACACTATTTTAATGTGTTTTAGTTAGTTAATTATATTTGTTTTTTTATGTTTAAATGATTATTGGATTGGATATTTGAGATTTAATAATTTTGTTTAAATTTGATTGCATTATTTAATAACCAATAAAATTGGTGGTCAGTTGACATAAAAATGTTGTAAACATGATGATTAGGTAAAGTAATTCAGATTATAAATTGGGATTTAATATTAAAATTTTAATAAAAATAAAAAATATTGATATTTTTAGAGTAAAATTCTGATTGTAATAAAATAAATAACAGATTAGTTATTGTACTTTATTTTGAATTAATTAATTAATTAATAATAATATTGACCTAGAATTAGGTTTTATTTTTTTTTAATAAAATAATATCCTAAAAAATCTCAATTTTTTGTAAAAGAAAATATTCTCCTATTTTGACAAGAATTCACTAAAATTTCTCATCTAACAAATGATCATATATATATATATCATTATTGATCAATTCTTTTGCTCAACTTATAATTTTTTAAAGATAAATATTGATACATATTTCTATATCATTCAAGCAATTCCCTCTTCTAAGATGACAACTATTGAGTTTTTTTCTCTATTTGAAAAGCTTGTAAAAATAAAGGAAGAAAAAATCGCGAGTATGAAAAAAGAAGAAATATCGACAATGCTGACATTATCAAACGATGGCGTCGTGAGAAGAGAACGAAGCCGTCAAATAATTAATAACTCCGCCAGCCCGGATAAAGATGAAGAAGATCCTCTCAAATTATCACTTAGTCTAGTTCCAACCACCTTAGAGAGTTATGAGAGATATGAGGCCCGAAAAAGAAGAAGACGACTACCCTTCCCCTGGACAATTACTAAGCAATTGTTTAAAAGCGATGTAGATGACTCTTCGAGGCTTCTCATTCAAATCAAAAAAGTGGAAACCTACATTATTCCTTTTCTGAACGAAACAGAGAAAAGATCTCTGTTTGGAGATTCGGAGGGAGTGAGGATGAATATATTTGATGTAGATAAAGAGGAGGAATATGGTTTGAACTTGAAAAAGTGGAAGACCGGAAGCTTTGTTTTCACAACCAATTGGCAAAAGGATTTTGTCCGACGCCGGGAATTGGTTCAGAATGATACAATAGGATTATATTTTGACGCGGACAATCGAAGGCTCTGTTTTGGTGTAGTTGACAAAGCTCGGGTGCCGGTGATAGACCTGGTGGTGACTCCCGCAGTCGCAGACCCAACCACAAGTAAGCGACGCCGTCCAAACTAGGCAACGGGAGAATTTTTATATTTGAAATTTTAAACTTTACTTTTGAGAATCTTGATATTTGGTTGTAACATCATTTTTTTTTATTAACATTAAGCATTAATTTGAAATGTACTGAATTTTTGGGATTTTGTATTAACTATAAACTCATCAATTAAAGAAGTTACGTTTTTTATAGATAAATTTGCCTATTATTGTTATTAATATATATATATATATATATATATATATATATATATAATATTTAGATAAAAAAAAATATATAGATTAAAGTAGGTTTTGACTAAACATAAAAGAGAGTACGTAATCCCCTTAAGAGCCGTGAGGTTATTGTTTTTTAAGTATTAGTGTAGGTTGACTATCAAAATTCATAATTTACTTCTTTTTAATCTCAAAAGATATTGAAATTTTATAAAATTTAATGAATAATTATTTTTTGTATTATTAAAGAGTCCCCACTTAATTAAAATATAACGAATAATAATTATTTACATGTGTATAAAATTAATTTTATCATAGATTTTTTTTTTGGTTCGATGTAAGATCAGGAAATAGCTTTAGTGTTAAAAACAATTTCTATTTCACAAAATTTCTTACTTTATTTAAAAATTGAATCTTTACATTTTATATATCCAATTATGTTTCCACCTTTAGATCTACATTAAAATTTGATATTTTAAAATATTAAATAAATGTCAAAATTTGTGATTGAAAATATCAATTTAAACTAGTTTTCTAGTTTATATCCTTTAAATATTGAAAAAATTGAAAGTTGAAAACAAAGTTGGGCTAGTTCAGGTGCCATGTGGACCACGGGTTCGCGAGGGCCAGTTCAGGAGCACGTAGGCCGGCTTTGGACACTGTCTGGGTCGGGGTCAACGCGAAGAGAGACTCATGCGCGGAGGCCAGTTTTCGACCGAGTTGGAGTCGTCTTCAACCTCTAACCAGACCAAAAACCTCATTCGACTACGTCTCCCCATTTAAAATACGTTGGTGAAGTCTTAGAGTCGTTATTCCATCTGCAAGGGAGTTGACGTAGCTCCGACAGAATGTGGCTAAAAAGCTTCATGATGTTCATTAGAACTGAAATCAACCGTTTAAACCTATCTCGTGGTTCATCTTAGCCATTTTCAAACTTGAAGTTCAAAATAAAAATTATGAAAAAATTGATTTGGTATAAATCGATCAAGAATTGTTTGAAAATACACTTTATCATTTACAAGCAATTTAAGAGCTTTAGGAAACCATAATTCATGAGTTGAAGGCTATTAACAAAAACTCAATTATAAAAAAAAATTCAATTAATTTTTTTTTTTTGATAGAAGGTTATCTTATGACAATATTTTAATCAATAAATGGAAGAATCATCAATATTGAAGAACTAATTAACTCAGATGTATAAATTTCAATTCTGATTTTTTAGCATTAATTACAACAAGGATGGATTATAATCAGTTGATATATTCATGGTTTTTTCGTATAACAACGAGGTCATTTGAAATTTGAAATTTGAATTTTTTCGCTCCCCTAAAGTCGTGCTTTTTATCATTCCTCTAAAATTAATCATTTGAAAGTATTTTTTTATATGATTTATGAGGGTATTAATATAATTAATTTTGGTTATAATTATTTTGTAATGAAGTTAAGTGATATATAGTAATTAATTAAGGCTATTATAATTCATTTATAATTTAATTTATATTTATTAGTTTAATACTTTTAATATGTCAATTAAATTTCTCTTTTTTAAGCCATTAATTTAACGGCCAGTTAATTAGTTAGTTTGTTAATTTAACATTGTTTATTTATTTATTTAAATTTGAATTTCAAACGGGTATATGTTTGTTTGATAAGCGTGTTTTTGTATAAATTAGAAAAGATTAGATTTAGTATTAGATTCTCCCAAATCTCCAAGTGGGGAAATTAGATTTTCAGTTAAAGAAGTTTTGTTTTTTTTTTATAAATAAAATCTCTAATTTGTTAAAGATAAAAGATTTTCCTAAATTGAAGACACATATATTTCTATATATTGACAATCTTCAATCATAACTTGATATTAAAGTTTTGTGCACAACTTTTTCTCTGTTTGTCATGTGGTTGAAAAGAATAATTCGTTCGAAAACAACTATTCAGTTTCATTCTCCGTTCGAAAATCTGTCACAGACAAGGGAAGAAGAAGAAGTAGTCATGCGTTACGTCGTCCCCGTCCCGAGAAACAGAAATCAGAGGATCATCAATGATGGCGGCGGTGGTGCTTCTCCGTTTTCAATTGTACATAACCAAGTTGAAAGACCAACTCTTCTTCTTCTTCCCCTGTTGGAAATGCTGCAACAAAAAACAGGGGATCATTTGAAAAAAGAAGAGAAAAGGCATCTTGTTGATGAAAACATTTCTACGGTGCTGACACTATCTAACGAGGAATGCCAAAGGAGAACCCGTCAAATAATCAATAATGAAGCTGACGACGACGATGATGACGATCCACTCAGATTATCACTCAGCCTGGTTCCATTTGATGCCCCAAGACGAAAAAGAAGAAGACCGACGTTCCCATGGACAATTACCAAACAATTGTTCAAGAGCGATGTAGACGAGTCTTCGAGGCTATTGATTCAAAGAAAGGAAATCGAAACACACATTCTTCCGTTCTTGGAAGAAACAGAGAAGTATTCTCTATTTGGGACTTTGGAGGGAATGCGGATGAATGTTTTTGATGTAGAAAAAGAGGTGGAATATGGCTTGAATTTGAAGATGTGGAAGACCGGAAGCTTCGTATTCACCAGCAATTGGCGAAAAGATTTTGTCCGGCGCCGGGAATTGGTTGAGAAAGACACCATTGGATTATACTTTGACGCTCCCAATCGAAGACTCTGTTTTGGCGTAGTGAATAAAACTCCGGTGGTGGTGGTTACTCCCTCAATACCAAATAAGCGTCGCCGTCGAAACTAGGCATTGGGAGAAATTTGAAATTTTATGCTTTATTTTTATTTTTTGTAAGAATAAAGAAGAAGTGTTCATGAATTCTTTGTAGATTTATGTTCTAATAAGAACATTTAATAAAGTCAATTAAATTTCTCTTTTATAAGCATTTATTTATTTATTTATGCGCTATTAACCTAACAAGACTCAAATTATAAAAGCTTAAAAATCAATTCACCATTTGAAAGACAATGTAAAAATGTTTAGAGCCCCATTTTTCACCTTCTTTCTTACTCTTGTACAAGTTCGAATTATATTAATTAAAGCGAGGATCAATTACGGGGTCCAATCAGTATGCATGGCTGCATGCACCAAACAAACAAACAAACAAACATGGGAAGAAGAAAAATGTCATCTTCAAGAAGACATCTCCATGTTTCTCACATTAATTATCCAAACATTGAATTTTTCTCTGTTTCGTTTAAGAACAACAGGAAGATCAACTTCTTTTCTGGATAATCAAACATTGAAGATTTTGATTGATCCTCCTTCCTTCTTCCGCTAATTGATTGGGATCATTCAGCCCGTCAAATTAATTACTCCCACCAATCCATGAAATTGTGTTTTGATTCAAAAGAAAGAAGTTGAAACCCACCTTCTTCGATCCGTTCTTGAAACTAAAAGAAATAGAGTCTGCGGGGGCTTCGGAGGCAATTAAGATCAATGTTCTTGATTTTGTCCGGCGCAGGGGAGCAATCGGTGGAAAGATTTTGGAAGCAGGCGCCGGGGATTGGTTGAGACATTCAAATGCTCTGTTTTCGTGTAGTGTTTGTAGTTAATTCAATTTTATTTTTTTATGTTTGACAGCTATATTTAATACATGATTATTTGGGATTTATTATAGTTTGTTTGATATTTCTTGATTAAATTTGATTGATTGTTTTTAATAACCAATCAAATTGGTGGTGGGTTGATATATAAAAAAAAAAAAATTATATTTAATAACCAATCATATTGGTGCATCTTCTTATGTTTCATAATACTATGAGCCAGATTGAGAATGTGTCAGTTCTTCCTTTCGGTCACTCCATTATTCTGTGGAGATCTTGGAGTTGTGAGAAAAAGTCTAATGATATTTTCTTCACAAAAATAGTTAAAGGCATTAGAAATAAATTCTCCACCTCTATCGGTTCTCAACGCCCGAATCATATAGTCAAACTCTTTCTCCACCAACGTTTTAAAATTCTTAAAAGTATCAGAACTCTTAGATTTTATTTCAAGAAATAAACCCAAGAATTCCGGCTAAAATCGTCGATGAAAATGAAAAGTAAGAAATAATTACTTTTACCATAAGACGATAGATTGATTGGTCCACAGACATCGGCATGAATAAATTCAAGCGGCTTTGTTTCTCTTGACGTTGCTTCCTTCGGAAAGCTTTTTCTTGCATGTTTTCTTAGAAGACACGCTTCATAAAGTTGATCTGAATGTTTGATCAAAGGCTTCCCTTCGCCATTTTCTTTTCGGACATCATTTTAAGACCTCCGAACTTGAGATGTCCCATCCTAATGTGCCAACACCACGCTAGATCCATCACAGACACTTGCAAGCAATTTGGCCATTCGGTTTGAATAGAAAGCGATAACATCACATTCTTCGACATCGTCACCTTCACAATTAGGTTAGCTCTTCCGTCTCGTAGCCAATGATTACGATCCTTTATTCTGGTAGCCTCTTTCCATGAGTTGGCTCAAACTCAAAATATTAGTCTTACGGTAAGTTTTATATTAGTGATCAAATTGATGTTATCATTATAAGTTTTTTAGTAAGTTATATAAGTTGATAAATATTTCAGTAAATTAGTAGTAAGATATCTTTCAATTACTTGTGTTAATATTTCAGGTGTAATATATGCTGGATATTTATAACATGACAACGTTGTATACATAACATAATAGCGATATATTATAAACATGACAATGATGTATAAATAAAATGACAACGGTGTAAACGGTTAATATATGTTGTAAAATGTTAATATATATATATATATATATATATATATATATATATATATATTTTGTAAAGTGTAAATAAATGTTGTATTTAATATATTACTGTAGTATTTTAGTAAGTTATAATATATTACTTTAGTTTTCTAGAAAGTTATAATATGTATGTTAGATATTTATAACATGACGGTGCTGTACAAATAACATGACAACGCATTTAATAAAACATGACAATGTTGTACAAAAAAAAATATGACAACGATGTAAACTGTTAATATATGTTGTAAAATGTTAATATATATTACTCAAAGTAAGTTATAATATATTTGAACCGAATGTTGGAAGACTATAATAATATATTAACTACATAATGATAATAACTACAAGAACCACATGATATATTACGAAGATAGTAGTTGATATTAACTACATGATATTAACTATATAAACCACAGCCAACTCCATTTTTATAGATGGAAGGAGCGGCGACAACGAACTGAAGGCTGAAGAAAGGAAGACGAACCAAAGGCTGAAGATAGGAAGACGAACTGAAGGAAGACTGACTGAAGGCTACTAGGGTTTGATTGGGCGGCTGAAGCAGAAGAAAATGAATCGCGCTAGGGCTGAAGAGGAAAGCAGAAGTGCGTAATGGAGAAAGGGGGATACTTAGGGTTTGAAAGGAATATGCGCGTTGTTTAACTTTTTTTTTTCATATGTCCCTCTATCTAGGCAGTTGCTAGGGCAACAATCGTTGTCTATATCATTTTTCATATAATTAATAATTAAAATTTTTTTGAAGAAGGCAGCCGGCCAATAAGAATAGGAGACGTTAATATTAACGAAAAAGAAACATAGTGTCTTGTATTCTTCTTTATTTTAGGTTGAGTAACTTTATTATTTTATCTTTTAATTAATATATACAAATATTTATACATTTAAAGCAAATTGCCTTCATAGCTCAGTGGTAGAGCGTCAGTCTTGTAAACTGAAGGTCTGTAGTTCGATCCTGCATGGAGGCATTACTTTTTTTATTTCGATCTTTCATTTAAAACCATTACATTTTTTAAAATGCAAAACTAACCATAAGAAAAAACAAGTAATGTTATCATAATTCATAACCATTAAGAGATACACTATTATATATGTATTGGAGATGTTTTATTTTCTTCTTTTTTGCCTTTCATACCAGATAAGAACTTTAACATGTCCCTATACCTTAATTATGAGAATATGGATGGACTAAATACTTGGATTTGTACATCTTCATGAGCTTTCATCCATAATGGGTCAAGGATTCCCACATAACCCATCATGTTACATGTATGGCCGAGCTATGATTAAATGTGGAGCATCATAGACGAACCCGGAATGAGAGGATCATTTGTCAAGACAAATAACACGACATGAGAAAAAACCTATTCTTATCTGATTATAAAAGATGAAACTACGAAGGGACTATATATCTATTGGGCTATGTCCAAAATCGTGTCTAAAACATTGGGCTATATTTATATTATTTTTGGTGGATAATTAATTTGGTTGGAGAGGAACGGTAAAATATCCAATAATCTTAAACACTTATTATGGATCCTTTACAATTCTATCATCCTGATATTATATGAAGTTTGATATGAG
Source organism: Impatiens glandulifera (assembly GCF_907164915.1). Lineage (NCBI taxonomy): Eukaryota > Viridiplantae > Streptophyta > Magnoliopsida > Ericales > Balsaminaceae > Impatiens > Impatiens glandulifera. The sequence continues at coordinate 45,095,993 of NC_061866.1, read as the reverse complement.
AAATTGACAGTTTTCATTGAAGATCCCGTTACCCTTTTGAAAGATCTTCGCACAAATTAATTTTTATTTATTTTATTTTTCTTCATAATTGTTAAAAAAAATTATCGTTTAAGCAAACAACTATCAATTTTATAATATTTTAATGAAACATTTAAAAAAGAGGAATCAATATAGAAAACATCGTGATGTTTTATAGATAATTAAAATATAATAGGGATAGTACAAATATATAGTACTAGCTAATTGTCTACTCTATTCTAATATGGTCATGCATTTTGTCGAATCATTCAGGGCGTCAAATTAATTAGTCCCGCCATGAAAGTGAGTTTTTCAGGCTTATGATTCAAATAAATATTATTCTTGAAAGAAAAAGAAATAAAGTTAAATTTCATAATGTGAAAAAAGAGGAGGAGAAAATATAAAGCTTGAACTTGAAGAAATAGAAGACAAGAGGAAACCTCATATTATTCATAGGAAGCAATTAGCAGAAAGACTGATGGCCCGGACCCAGACCCGAATTTGCTCCGAAAAAAACAGGTACTTAAATTACACAAAATTTTGGTTTGGAACCGATCGGTACCTGGACCCGAACCAGACTCAATTTTTAAATCTATATTTTTTTACTTATTTAACTAATTTTAATCTATTAATATATTTTTAATTTTACACATGTTTTAAATATAATTTAGATAAAATTGAATAAAAATTTTAATATTTTAAAATATTATATGATGCATTAAAAAAATTAATTCATGTATATTAAGCTTTAAAAAATTATTAAATAATTTTTTTTATAAAATATCATATTAAATAAAATAAAACAAAAGTCCTATATTATATCAAATACAAATAAAAAATATTTATAAAATATATATATTAAAAATAAAAATATTTCCTTCAATGTATCATATATCCTCTTCTTCCTCATCTTAAGCCGCTGACAATTGACAAACAGGGAGGAACAGAGATAGGAACCGATTCCGGCGATTCAACTAAACGATGAACAATGCACAATAAAACTATTTTTTTTAATTATCGAAATTTCTTTCGGGTACCCGGAACCGACTCCGAACTGATCGGTTCTGCCCGAAATTACTCGGAACCTAAAATCAAATTAATTACCTGAACCGAATGGTTCGGTTCCTTCGTGTACCCGACCCATCGAGGCAACATTGCCATCCCTAGGCACGGGAGGAATCGGCAGAAGGATTTTGTCCAGCGGCCAGGGATTGGTTATTGACAAACACTCAAAAGACTCTTTTTGATCCAGCACAACGAATGAGTCAAGCCGAGCTCAAGTCAGCTTGAGCTCGAGTTAAACTCAATCAAGTATTTATTATCTCAACTCGAATTCGAACGAGTTTATAAATTTGAGCTCGAGCACAACTCAACAATTTACTTACAAACTCGACTAGACTTAAAAACTTGAATAAAATTAAATTTTCAAATATTTGTTGAGAAAAAATATTTATTTTAAATTTAAGGTTTTAATATTAAAATAAATAAAAAATATATATTATTTATTATGATGCTATAAAAAGCTCGACAAACCTTTGAGTATGTATTATATGAGATCTAGCTCAACTCTAATATTAAACTACCTCGGCTCTAGCTTGGTCAAAGTCAAACTCAATTAATGGAGCCGCCCTATTTTGGTGTGTTTTAGTTAGTTAATTATATTTGTTTTTTTATGTTTAAATGATTATTGAATTGAGATATTTGGGATTTAATAATTTTGATTAAATTTGATTGCATTATTTAATAACCAATAAAAATTGGTGATCAGTTGACATAAAAATGTTGTAAACATGATGATTAGGTAAAGTAATTCAGATTATAAATTGGGATTTAATATTAAATTTTAATAAAAATAAAAAATATTGATTTTTTTAGAGTAAAATTCTAATTGTAATAAAATAAATAACAAATTAGTTATTGTACTCTATTTTGAATTAATTAATTAATTAATAATAATATTGACCTAGAATTAGGTTTTATTTTTTTTAATAAAATATTATCCTAAAAAATCTCTATTTTTGTAAAAGAAAATATTCTCTTACAAGAATTTACTAAAATTTCTCATGTAACAAATAATCATCTAATATATATCTATCTATATATTTATCATCATCTCATTATTAATCAATTCTTTGACACAACTTATAATTCTTTAAAGTAAATATTTCTATATCATTTAAGCAATTCCCTCTTCTAAGATGACAACTATTGAGTTCTTTTCTCTATTTGAAAAGCTTGTAAAAATAATGGAAGAAGAATTCGCGAATATGAAAAAAGAAGAAGAAATATCGACAATGTTGACATTATCGAACGATGGCGTCGTGAGAAGAGAGGGTAGCCGTCAAATAATTAATAACTCCGTCGGTCAGAACGAAGATGAAGAAGATCCACTCAAATTATCACTCAGTCTAGTTCCAACCACCTTAGAGAGTTTTGAGAGATATGAGGCCCGAAAAAGAAAAAGACCACTACCCTTCCCATGGACAATTACAAAGCAATTGTTTAAAAGCGATGTAGATGACTCTTCGAGGCTTCTCATTCAAATAAAAAAAGTGGAAACTTACATTATTCTTTTTCTGAACGAAACAGAGAAAAGATCTCTTTTTGGGGATTCGAAGGGAGTGAGGATGAATATATTTGATGTAGATAAAGATGAGGAATATGGTTTGAATTTGAAGAAGTGGAAGACCGGAAGCTTCATTTTCACAACCAATTGGCAAAAGGATTTTGTCCGACGTCCGGAATTGGTTCAGAATGATACGATAGGATTATATTTTGACGCGGGCAATCGAAGGCTCTGTTTTGGTGTAGTCGACAATGCTCGGGTGCCGGTGGTAGACCTGGTGGTGACTCCCGTAGTTGCAGACCCAACCACAAGTAAGCGACGCCGTCCAAACTAGGCAAAGGGAGAATTTTTATATTTTAAATTTTAAACTTTACTTTTGAGAATCTTGATATTTTGTTGTAACATCATTTTTTTGTTTCATTTTGATTAACATTGCATTAATTTGAAATGTACTGAATTTTGGGGATTTTGTATTAACCATAAACTCATCAATTAAAGAAGTTACGTTTTTTTATAGATAAACTTGCATATTATTGTTATTAATATATATATAAATTAGTAATATTTAGATCAAAATGAGATTAAAGTAGGTTTTGACTAAACATAAAAGAGAGTACGTAATCCCTGTAAGACCTCCAGGTTATTGTTTTTTTAGTATTAGTTTAGGTTGACTATCAAAATTCATAATTTACTTCTTTTTAATCAAGAGACGAGATATTGAAATTTTATAAAATTTAATGAACAACTATTTTTATTATTATTAAAGAGTCCACACTTAATTAAAATATAATCAATAGTAATTTACCTGTGTATAAAATTAATTGATAATCATAGATTTTTTTGGGTTCGATGTTAGATAATAATCAGGAAAGAATTTTAACGCTATTTTCTCTGTATCGATTTAAAAAAACGATTTCTATTTCACAAAATTTCTGACTTTATTTAAAAATTGATGTTTACATTTTATATATCCAATTACGTGATTTCCAATAAAACAACATCAGATTTACGTGAAAACCCTCTCAACCTGAAGGGTAAAACCATGGGGCCAACTAAAAATTTTCACTATAAACAAGAAACTAATACAAATGTTGTATTAGTTTTTCTTAACTTTAAACCTAAAATTAAAATATATATACCAACAGAGAAAATCAATTTCATTCAAACTCAAACTCAAGCAATTAGTCTGAATATAAGAGAACAAGAAATTAGAACATGAATGTGATAAGGTACAAAGATAGTAGTTGATATTAACTACAAGAACCAAGACGGATTCATTTTGTATATGGAAGGAGCGACAGCAGCAAACTGAAGGCTGAAGGAAGGAAGATGAACGGAAGGAAGACAAACGGAAGCAAGACGAACTGAAAGCTAAAGGAAGGAATATGAACGAAAGGAAGACGGACTGAAGGCTGCTAGGATATGATCGGGCGACTGAAGCGGAAGGAAGATGAATCGCGCTAGGACTGAAGCGGAAAGAAGAATGGCGTAATGGAGAAAGAGGGAAGGCTTAGGGTTTGAAAGGAAGATGTGCATTGTTTAATTTATTTATTTTTTCACTTGTCGCACCATGTAGCGATCGCTGTCTATATCATTTTTCATATAATTAATAATTAACAATTTTTTGAACAAGGCAGGCCGGCCAAAAAGAAAAGAAGACAGACTATAATATTAACGACAAAGAAACCATAGATAGTGTCTTGTTTTCTTCTTTATTTTTGGCTATGAGTAATTATTTTATCTTTTAATTTCTATTGTTAAATATATTTTTATAAATTTAAAGTAAATTGGTTCCTAGCTCAGTGGTAGAGCTTGAGTCTGTAAACTGAAGGTATGTAGTTTGCATGGAGCATTTATTTTTTAAAATATCGATCTTCCATTTAAAACACATTACATCTTTTTAAATGTAAAAATAACCATAAGAAAAGAACTAATTCATAACCATTAAGAGCTAGACACTATTATATATATGTATTGGAGATGTTTTATTTTCTTCTTCTTTTTTGCCTTCTATACAAAATCAGAACTTTAACATGTCCCTAAGAATATAGATGGACTAAATACTTGGATTTATACATCTTCATGAGGTTTCATCCATAATGGGCCAAGGATTCCACATAACCCATCATGTTACATGTATGGCCAAGCTAGGATTAAATGTGGAGCACCATAGACGAACCCGAAATGAGAGGATCATTTGTCAAGACAATTATCACGACAAAAGAAAAAAACTCATTCATCTCTAATTATAAATTAGGATGGGACTACTAAGGGACTATATGTCTATTGGGTTATGTCAATAATTATCGGCGCGTCTAAGAGATTGGGCTATATTTATATTATTTTTGGTGGATAATTAATTTGGTTTGAGAGGAGCGATAAAATCTTCAATAATTTCAAACACTTATTACAGATCCTTCACAATTTGCTATCATCTTAATGTTATATAATGTTATATGAAGTTCGATATGAGAAACTAACCGCTTTAATTGAAGATCTCATTGCCCTTTTAAAATATCTTCGTACGTATTAATTTTTGTTTGTTTTATCTTTCTTCATAATTGTTAAACTTTTGTCGTTGTGTGCTTAAACGACTATCAATTTTATAATATTTTAATGAATCATTTAAAAAAAATCTCAATATACAAAACATATTGATAGTTCATATAAAAAACAAAAACAATACAGGGATAGTCATAGTACAAGTATATAGTACTAGCTAATTGCCTACTTTGTTCTAATATGGTCATACATTTGGTCGAATCTCACTAATTGCTCTAAGTATTGTTGACTAATAATTAAGGATTGGTTATTTCTCTAATTAATGTGGGTTGTAACTTATGACAATTGGATTAGCTAACCTGGAAGACCTAGGTCATTCAAAAATCCAACAAATACTCATTTAGAAAGATGCACATTCCAGTGACATTATTCTTTAAATATCTGATTGACATTCCACTTCAAATATATATAAATAAAAAAAAATAGCCCATATACATATTATATAGTATGTGAGCTGGTGAAACATATATTTCATGTGATGAAGAGGACATTGCCATCTTTCTTTGAGTCATGATATATCTGCTTCAGATTATTAAGTAATAACATGAACATGACCAACCTCCTATCTAGGTTGGAATATTTGTAAGCCTTCTTTGTTCGAATGGGCCGGTATAGGGGTTTGAGGGAAGGATCGAGAAACTCCCTGATTGGACCAGTTTGGGCTTATCATATTTGATCGATCTATTCTAATTATTATTATAATATATATGAGGAGGGATAGAGAGAGGGAATTTGGTGAGGGAATGACTTGACATCACCTTCATGAAAAATGTAAAAGTGGGAGAAAAAAGAGAAACTATTTGATTCTTTCCAGCTTAGAATATATATATATATATATATATATTCTAAGCTGGAAAGAAAGTCAGTAACTATCCGCACATTTTTTAATATGCAAAAACGCTTTATTCAAACTACTCGTATAACGTGGACGGGGCTTTTAGGTCTTGAAATTTTATTTTAATAGAAAAGAAAGAAAATGAATTAAAAAAAGAAAAAAAAGGAAATTAAAAATAATAGAAAATAATAGAAACCAAACAAGGCTAATTAATCAGTACAAAAGAAGAAGAAAATCTGAAATCAAATGAGAATAAAATATACATTAATATCAATTTTTTTAATCCCTATATCTAAATAATATATCTTAAAGTAAAAAGTTGGTTCATGATAAAATTTTATAATCTTTTATCTTTTTACTTACTTCTTACTTATCTATTTGCCTACTATTGACAGTTTTATAATTTTAGATATCTTTATATATATATTTAAATTGCAACTTTTAGAATTTAAAATTATTTTGATGGCACTTATTTAAGAGTTAAGTAATTGGGAAGAGAATGAGTAACATCACTCATTCCCTCTTTTAAGAGTAGTAGAGAAAAAATTTATTAGTTTCTCAATTCTCTCCTCATTCTTTTAAGAGTAGTAGAGAAAAAATTTATTAACTTCAATTTTTAAAATAACAATGTGGTGAAATATTTTGCAAACAATGTCACTGTATTTTTTTAACTTTATTTGGTGTAAAGTTTTGATAATTTTATTAAAAAAAACTAAAATAAAAATATTGTTTCAAAATATTTTATTTTAAATTATTATTATTTAGATGATTTGGTTAGACATTTATTTAGTAAATATTTAGATAGTTATTCTAAAGAAAATATATTATAAATTATAATTTTATTATAAAACTAAAAATAAAATTAATGTTTAAAAACATTTTGTTTAAAATTATTATTGATTTTAACAATTATAAAGAGATTATATATATTATTATTATCTATCTTTATTAAGATCAAAATTTCAAAAATATTTAATTTTTATTAAGTTAAAATATTAAAGAAAATAATAGGGAGCAATAATTATATGTCAAGAAAGTTGACTGGGATGATGTGTCACTTCATGGAACATAAAATATACATTATTTAAAAATATACATTATAAAATTATAAACATTTTTAAAAAAAATCCTTTCACAAAAGGTAACAACTTTGTAAGCTAATTAAAATATTTTTATTTCAAAATATTTCAAAATATTAACTTTTATAAAAATAAGATTATATCAATTAATGGACAAGATTAACTAAATATATATATTAAAAACAATTTTGTTTTTAAGTAAAAAATAAACTCAAAGTTATATAAAATATTTTTGAAGTTAATAAATTTTAAATATTTCCTAATTTTAATCAAATAAAAAACTAATTATTTTAAAAGTTTTTTTTGTTGTAAAAATATTATTATTAGATATAACTTTTATTGTTTAATGATAAAATATATAATAATTATAAACTGTCAAAATATAGTTTTAAAAAGTTAGTTAAGTTTTAGTTGCCTGCCACAAAATATAGGAATTCAAAATTTTAATTATATTGAAAATAATCCAAAGTCTTATTATTATTCATTAAAAGGTGAACTGTATAATCATTTTTATCTAATTAAATTATACCACTTTTACTTAATTATTTTATACATTAAAAATTAACTAATAATGATTATTATTAAAAAAAAAATTACATGCAAGTGAATACGGTTAAATAATCCATTTCATTTTAATGATTTTTTACGAATTAAAATTAGCCAAAACATATTGCTATACATTAGATAAGATTTATAGGTAGACAGATTTAATATTTAAATAAATGATATAAATAATTCAACCTATTTTTGGTGATAAATTAAAAAATAAATCAAACTAAGACATAAAATTAATGATAGCTTAAAATAATTAGAATCAATTATCTTGATTTTCTATTTTTGTTTTTGAAATTAAGGTCTTGTGCTTCAAGACAAAAAAAAAATAATTCTTTAAAGGTGAACTATATAATCATTTTTATCTAATTAAATTAGATTCTTTTACTTAATTATTTTATACATTAAAGATTAAATAATAATGATTATTATTAGAAAATAATAATCTATATGCAAGTGAATATGGTTAAATAATCCGTCTCAATTTTTAATATTTTTTTACGCGTTAAAATTATAAGAAATGAATGGTCAAAAACATATTGTTGTTAATTAGATACAATTTAAATAAAAAATAATAAATTTTAAATAAATGATATAAATAATTCAACCTACTTTTGGTAATAAATTAAAAAATAAATCAAATTAAGACATCAACCTATTTTTGGTGATAAATTAAAAAATAAATCAAACTAAGACATAAAATTAATGACAGCCTAAAATAATTAGAATCAATTATCTTGATTTTCTATTTTATTTTTTTTGAAATTAAGGTCTTGTTCTTTAAGAAAAAAAAAACAATTCTTTAAAAGTGAACTATATAATCATTTTTATCTAATTAAATTAGACCACCTTTACTTAATTATTTTATACATTAAAGATTAAATAATAATGATTATTATTAGAAAATAATAATCTATATGCAAGTGAATATGGTTAAATAATCCTTTCTCAATTTTTAATGATTTTTTACGCGTTAAAATTATAATAAATGAATGGCCAAAAGCATATTACTATTAATTAGATACAATTTATAAATAGAAAAAATTAATTTTTAAATAAATAATATAAATAATACAACCTACTTTTGGTAATAAATTAAAAAATAAATCAAATTAAGACATAAAATTAATGACAACCTAATATAATTACTAATATAATTCAGAATCAATTATCTTCATTTTCTATTTTTGTTTTTGAAATTAAGGTCTTATGCTTAAAAAAAAATTGTTTTTTTAATTATTTTTTTTAATAGAATTCATTTATTTTATATTGCAAATATGAAAATTCATCATTTAAAATAAAAAAATATTAAAAAATGTTAATTAAGAAAACAAAATAAAATGAAGTTAAAATTTGTTAATTACTTTTATACACAATAATATTCAAATTTTTATGATTTGCATTATTATTATTATTATTATTATTTTTAAAACCTTAAGAATTTATTAAAATTTTAAAAATATTTAATCAATAGACAAAAATATATTTTTAAATAGACTCGATAATATATATACATATAATTTGGGTGGCGGTTTCTTAGGATCATCTGATTTATGTGCATCTTATAAATAATTTAATCACCTTAATATTTTACAACAATACAATGGCTATAGTTTTAAATATTTAATATTGATTTAAAATTTAAGTATAATTTAAAATTGATTCAAGCACAATATTAATATTAAATGTGTAAGTATTCAAATATTAATGAATATAGAATGAATCTCAAGGTTCATATATAAATGTTTGACCCGTAAAAAATCCAAATGTGAGATCAAAATGAAAAATAAGTCGGCGCATATCCCTGGCATTTACGAATATACGAGTTCGGGAGATTAATTATTTGTTTAGAAAGTATATTGGCGCTCTTAATTTAAACCTAATCATTTAGTTTTCAAATTATGTCTTAATTTAACAACGTTCAACTTTTTAAAAAATAAAACGCGCGCCAAACAAATTCAACGTTCATATCTTTTTGAATTAGTTTTGTATAGGATAAGAACTCAAATAAAAAAATGTCAAACATTGTTTATTATAATTTTTTTATATTAGTCTCTATTTGATTTATTTTTAAAAAATAAATAAATATACATTTTACATTTTCATTCAATGTTGTATACATATTTTTCAATGATTATACTCCACCAATATTTGTATTTTTATTATTGTTTTACAGGTGTTTTTTTAATGTTTATTCCTAAAGTGTAAACCCTAAGCCCTATCCTCCAATATAAAATGCATACAAATACACCATTTTCTAATCACCGTCTAAACAAGTTCTCACACTAAATTTTTTATTTTGGTGAGTTTCTCTAATTTCTCTCAACTCTTTTACTTATCTCTCATTTATTTTGAAGTCTTTCATCATTGTATATACATAAATATTTGATATGTCTATATATCAAAATAGAGATCTATATAAAAACAATTTATATAGATACTTATTTTGATTTTAAGATCTGAGAGATTTTTTTTCATAGATTTACTAGATCTATTCATTTTGTATCACTATAAATTATATAATTTTTTATGTAATAGCTAACTATTTGTATGACTGAAGGATCTCTTTTATAGATCTACTCAGATTAATTTTGTATAATCATATGTGTCATATCTATATATTAAAATGGAGATGAAAATATGATTACTTATATATATATATATATATATATATATATATTTATATTGATTTTTAGATAGAAATAGTTTTAGATCTGAATTTTTTCATCCATTTATTAACTTTGTATCATCTTAAATTATATATAGTTTTACATGTATATATATTATAACTATATATTGAAAAATAGATGAAGATAAGAAAAAAAAAACTTTTTATACATACTTATATTAATTTTGAGATCTGAATGAGGTTTATGATAATCGATTTACTCTATTATTTTTGTATTACCTTAAAATTAATCTCTTATTCTTGTTTTAAATCATTGATTTTTAGATCTCATTGTTTATGTGTGATTTAAATAATCCTTTTAATTTAATTTATTTTACTTATAGTTCTGTTTGTATAAGATTTATATTAGAATTAATCATCTTGTTTGATTGAAAATTGGTTATTATTTAGATCAAATGAATACATGTATTATGTATATAATAGTGAATGTGATATTCATTCATATATATGTTAATCACCTATAATCTACATATCATTATACTTCAAACCAAAAAAATTAATAGAATTAATAATAATGGGTATTTTGGTATAATTTTCTGTTTCTATTTGTTTGACTAAATTATTAAGGTATAATTGAAATATAACTAAATATTAAACAATTCCTATATGTGTAAAACCAAATTAATGGGAATTTTTTATTTTTCTAAAAACATTATTGATCATTTAGTTTGTGTTGTCCTATAGATGACTTTGGTTTTCACACTACACAAATATATAGATATGATTCTCTTATTTATTTATTTATTTATTTTTACTGAAAGGGGTGATTAAATACGTATGAGCAGGTAATTCTAAGAAGATTATTGTCCAAGTGATTTGATATGTATTCGCAGACTAACTCCACCCCAAACATGAATGCCAAATCCGCGAGGCTTATTGAACTTGAACAGGTATACAATGTCTTATCTTAATTCATCTACATCGTTATCTTTTGTTGACTATATGTGATAAAAGTAAAATGTACACCTTGGATCTTTTTTTAATGTTTCTTCTTCTTATGTTTATGGTTTGATAATTGTAATAAGCGACCTCTTGTTGAATATAACAATCTTTGTGAAAAAAAATCATATTAGAGGTCTTAGCTAAAATATTTGATTTTGTATATATTAAAATTCATCTATTATTTTCACTTAATTTATAAACTTATGAGTAAATAAAGCTGGTCAGTTATTATATTGAATTTATGTTCTGAAAATTTAATCATGAAATTTAAAATTGAAGATTAACTAAACATATTTTAGTTATTTGTTGTATATAATGTTGTGACAAAAAATTGACATACATTTTTTAACTTATAGATGCAGATGAACATCTACATGAGAATGATGCTTCTTGGTGAACAAATGCAAGGTGAAAACATGAACAATGTGGACTTGAATGTGAACAATGGGGAGAATCTTAACATAGATGCAGAAATTGGAGAAAACAATAACATTTTCAGAAGTGAAAACCATGTTCTAGAGGCCGTGGAAGCCTTCGGTGAAGATGAAGAGGACGAGGGTGAAGACGAGGACAACGACGATGCTGAGGAGGGCGAGAACTCTATTTGGAGGACAATGCTGAGATGTTTAGGATATATGATGAGAATAATTGAATGAGAAAAAAGTTTTGAATTAATGTAATTGAAATATGAAATTTGTGCTCCATAATAATTACATAATTATTCAGAATCTCGCTTATTGTGATTCTTATAATATAAATCAATTTGGTAAAAAACTTAATATTAATAAATCATTTTAAGACAATTAATTAATTTTACCTTGTAGTATTTTAAAAAAAATAATTACTCATTTCATTAATGATTATGAGGCTATATTTTGGTTCGAATCATTCATTTTATTTTTATATTTATCTGTATTTATGAACCTCTGTTTTTGTTGAAGACCGTATTATTACAAAATCATCGTGATTGTTGGGTTTCTTTGCCTAGAATATTCTTTTTGTATGATTGTCCCACATCGGAAGATGATGGGAGTTGGGGAAGTTTCTTAGTGTATAAAAGAAACTCTCCCCTCATTGGTTCATTGCACCCAATATTTGTTAGTTCTCTTTTGAACTATTCTGAGTATCTGTAATCTGTGTTAACGATTATAGTGAAATATTTTTCAGTGGCTCTGCCCGTGGATTAGTCAGCAATTTTGCTGGATACCACGTTAAATCGGGTGTCGTTTTCATTCTGTCTTTTACTATTATTATCATTGTTTTTGCATTCGCACAACAATTGGTATCAGAGCAGGGTTGTTCAGATCCACTCAGGCAAGAACGATGGTTGAATGTAAAAGTTTTGAAAGCCGACAAGTTTACTGGGAGGAATAGTTTCAGTTTGTGGCAGATCAAGGTCCGGGAATTGTTGAAACAACACGGCCTATGGGCTCCCTTGATGAAGCCTACACCTGTCCTGCCACCTGCTGATATGAAGTCTTTGGAAGAAAAGGCACACTCAACATTGCTCTTGGCTTTGGCAGACGATATCATTACTGAGGTGGCTGGGGAGGAAACCGCTACTGGTTTGTGGTTTAAGATGGAGACTTTATAGATGAAGAAGAGCTTAACCAACAAGTTGCTTTTGAAGCAACGTCTGTTCAGTCTGTGTATGCAAGAAGTTCACCATTCCGGTAGATTGTGGTGTCGAGAAACAGGTGGAGCAGGAAATGACTGAGGCTAGTTGTGAAGCAGAGGAGAGTTTTTCTCAACCACTTTCAGCGGTTGTAGAGGAAGTGGATCCTCATGAGCCATCCACCTACAAGGAAGCTGTTATGGGTACTGAGTCTGTCCAATGGCTTGCTGGCATGGGAGATGAGATGGCGTCACTTCAAAAATATCAGACTTGGGAATTAGCTAGAATACCACCAGGGAGAAAGGTTGTCACTTGTAAATAGTTGTTCAAGAAGAAGGAAGGGTTGTCACCAGCTGAGGGGGTCAAGTATAAAGTCAGGTTAGTTGTTAGAGGGTTCAGTCAGAAAGAGGGAGTGGACTATAATGAGATATTCTCACCAGTAGTCAGATATACTTCCATCAGGGTGCTACTTGCTATAGTTGCACATCAGGACCTGGAACTCGAACAGCTAGACGTGAAGACAGCTTTCTTACATGGAGAGTTGGAAGAAGAGATATACATGACTCAGCCAGATGGTTTTCAAGAACCTGGAAAAGAAGAATATGTTTGCAAGTTGAAGAAGTCTTTATATGGACTGAAACAGTCCCCGAGGCAGTGGTATAAGCGGTTCGATAGCTACATGTTTAAGATTGGCTATTCAAGTAGTCCGTATGACAATTGTGTCTACTACAACAAGCTCAAAGATGGTTCCTTCATCTATTTGGTATTGTATGTAGATGATATGTTGATAGCTGTTGAGAAGAAGTCTGACATTCAAAAGTTGAAGGGACTACTCAGTATAGAATTCGAAATGAAGGATTTAGGTGTTGCTAAGAAAATTCTGGGAATGGAGATCTACAGAGATAGAAGTCATAAGAAGTTATTCTTGTCACGAAAGGGGTATATTCAGAAAGTTCTATCAAGGTTTGGAATGGCTACTACTAAGCCCATTGATACTCCTAGTGCTTCAAATGCACATTTGTCTGTAGCATTTGCACCTAAATCATCTCAGGAAAAGGAATACATGTCACATGTTCCTTATGCTAGTGCAGTGGGAAGCTTGATGTATGCTATGGTCTGCACTAGACCGGATCTTGCACATGATGTTAGTGTTGTCAGTAGGTTCATGGGAGACCCTGGTAAGGAACACTGGCAAGCAGTGAAGAGAATTTTCCGCTACCTCAGGGGTACATCTGATATTGTTCTCAGTTATGGTGGTGATAGTCAGTGTCTAGTATCTGATTACTCAGATTCTGACTATGCTGGAGATGTAGACAGTAGAAGATCGATGACCGGTTATGTATTCACGCTTGGTGGTTCTGTTGTGAGTTGGAAGGCTACTCTGCAGCCGACAGTAACCTTGTTTACTACAGAGGCAGAATATATGGCCTTGACAGAAGCTGCTAAGGAGGGAATCTGGTTGAAAGGATTGGTTAGTGACTTGGGTCTACACCACGATCAAGCTTCAGTGTACTGCGACAGTTTGAGTGCAATATGCTTAACCAAGGATCAAGTTCAACATGAAAGAACAAAACACATTGATGTGAGGTACCATTTTCTGAGAAGTGAGAAGAGGATCAAGGTAAACAAAGTGGGGACTGCAGACAATCCAGCTGATATGTTTACCAAGCCGGTTCCGCAGAGCAAATTTCAACACTGTTTGAACTTGCTCAATGTTAGAAGTTGTTGATTGCCCTTGAAGGGGCAAGACCTGAGGCAGAGCAGGTCACATCTGGGCATTCAGTGTAATGCATCTGTTTTGTTTATTTGGGCATTCAGTGTAATGCATTTGTTTTGTTTATCTGGGCATTCAGTGTAATGCATCTGGCACATCTGGTATTTAAAGTACATCTGGTGCATCTGGCACATCTGGTATTTAAAGTACATCTGGTGCATCTGGCTATCTGGGAAAATATATCTGGGCATTCAGTGTAATACATCTGGCACATCTGGTATTTAAAGTAAATCTGGTGCATCTGGCTATCTGGAAAATATTCAAGTCAAGGTGGAGATTTGTTGGGTTTCTTTGCCTAGAATATTCTTTTTGTATGATTGTCCCACATCGGAAGATGATGGGAGTTGGGGAAGTTTCTTAGTGTATAAAAGAAACTCTCCCCTCATTGGTTCATTGCACCCAATATTTGTTAGTTCTCTTTTGAACTATTCTGAGTATCTGTAATCTGTGTTAACGATTATAGTGAAATATTTTTCAGTGGCTCTGCCCGTGGATTAGTCAGCAATTTTGCTGGATACCACGTTAAATCGGGTGTCGTTTTCATTCTGTCTTTTACTATTATTATCATTGTTTTTGCATCCGCACAACAGTGATTTCTTAAATAATGCAGGAACAACAGAAACTTGACGAGAATTGTCAACGCGGGATGAAAATGAGAAACTTAAGGCGGATAATTTGAGGTACAAAAATTCCATAGAGAATTTTTTATGTCATAAATGCGACGGGTCAAGCGACGAAGGAGGAGGGCAGCGTTTTATCAATATAAAAGAAAATTGATAGTGATTACTGATTAGTGAGTAATTAAAAATCAAACATCTTTTTACCGCTCACGACGGGTAGAAACAAGAATAAAAGATGGAATATCCTCAAAGAAATTGCAAAAATACTAAAAACTGGACAAGTTTCTGATCCTAGTTAGAAATGTCCTGGAAAATCGCCATGCTCTAACTAGTAGTTAAGCTTAAATCGAGCAATTACGGGTTCCAATCAGCATGGCTGCAGTCAGCTACTCGATCTTGTAAATGTTGCAACAAAACAAAAGAAAAGAAACATGGGAAGAAAATTTCCTCTTGACCAAGACATCTCCATGCATGTTACTGACATTATCCAAACATGGATATTTTCTCTGTTTCGTTTCAAGAACAAAACGGAAGAATGTGGATTTTTTATAATGTGAGCTGGCAACGTGGAGATTGGTTAATGACAACGACACTCAAAGGCTCTGTTTTGGTGTAGGGCTGCAAATGAGTCAAGCCGAGCTCAAGCCAGCTTGAACTTGAGCTCGAGTTCAACTCAATTAAGTATTTATTAGCTCGAACTCGAGTTCGACTTGACTATATATTTACAAGCTCGGCTCGACTCGACTCAAAAAACTTGAATAAAATTAAATTTTCAAATATTTGTGTAGAAAAAAAATATTTATTTAAAATTTTAGGTTTTAATATTAAAATAAATAAATAAAATGTACTATTGATTATGAGGCTCGAAAAATCTCGAACTTTGAGTAAGTATATATACGAGCTCGACTCGAATATTGAACGAGCTCGGCTCGAACTTGGTTAAAGTCAAACTAAAGTTGAGCTTTGACTGAGTTGCTAACGAACAACTTGACTCATTTGCATCTATATATTTTGGTGTAGTGTTGGTAGTTAATTAATTATATTTGATTTTGTTTTTATGTTTAAATGTGTTAGAATATAAGATAATATATTTGTAAGATATTATCCCAATATTATATAAATTGTGATAATAACATTAGTATATTATATTATATCATTATTATATTATATTATAATATTAGTTTCCTTATAAGTTCAATGTAATATCTACATACTCTATGTAACCAAATTATAACATTTCAATATAATCTCTCTCTTTATTCTAACATGGTATCAGAACTAAACTTTTGTTCTTGAGCTACAAATTTAATCTTTCGCTGCCTCCATCAATGGTTAACTTAGCCATTGATGGAGGGCTCTAATCCTTATTATTATTATTATTATTATTATTAATAATAATATTTTATTTCATTCAAATAATTATGTTGATGTTCTTATTTTCTTCGGCAATTATATTCTCTGAGTTTGTTTTCAGTTGTTGTTTTATCCCAGTAGTTAATGTTATATTTTTATTGGTGTTAATCCAATCATATGTGTTCATTTACTGGTTATTTAGTCAACACACTGTCATTCTCTTGTTAGAATGAGTTTTACAAGTGTTGTTTCATCCCAGCATTCTATTCCCATGAGATTCTACTTTTTTCCGCTAGTTTTTTTAATGTAACACACTGTCATCCCGTCGTTGGATGAATTTTAAAACTCGCGAATAACTTTGGAGTTCATTCGGTTGTTGTTTCACCCAGCATTCTATTCCCATGAGATTTTACCTCTTCGTTGGTTTATCCGTCAACATATTGTCATCCTTTAACTGGATGGAGCTCACGAGTTTTTAAAGCTTGAAGAATACAACATCAACATTTTATCATCTCGTTTTCAACCTCAAGTTGTTCAAACGTTTTCCATCTTGAGTTTCAGGAGAGATCTTAGAATATAAGAGATAATATATATGTAAGATATTATCACAATCTATAAAATTGTGATAATATTTTACATATATATTATCTTATATTCTAATATAGAGTATGTCTATTATATAGACATTACATTGAACTTATAAAGAAACTAATATTATAATATAATATAATAATGATATTATTATAATTTATATAATATTAGGATAATATTATATATATATATATATATTATCTTATATTCTAACAAAATAATTATTGGGTTGAGATACTTTAAATTTAATAATTTTATTTAAATTTGATTGATTTTTGTTTTTATTAACCAATAAAAATTGGTGGTCGATTGATATAAAAATGTTGTAAACATGATTAGGTAAAGTAATTCAGATAATTTTTTAGATTAAAATTTTAATAAAAATACAAAATATTGAATTTTTAAGAGTAAAATTCTGATTATAATAAAATAAATAGCAGATTGGTTATTGTATTTTATTTTGAATTAATTAATTAATAATAATATTGACTTGGAATTAGGTTTTATTTTTTTAATAAAATAATATCCAAGAAAATAGCTATTTTTTTTGTAAAAGATAAAATATTCTCCTGACAAGGATTTACTAAAATTTATCATCTAACAAATGATCATATATCTATCTATATATTTATCATCGTTCAATTCTTTTGCACAACTTATAATTTCTTAAAGATAAATATTGATACATATTTTTATATCATTCAAGCAATTCACTCTTTTAAGATGACAACTATTGAATTTTTTTTCTCTATTTGAAAAGCTTATAAAAATAATGGTAGAAGAAATTGCAAATATGAAAAAAAAAAAAAACCATGAAGAAGAAATATCGACAATGATGACATTTTCACGACGGCGTCGTGAGAAGAGAGCGGAGCCATCAAATAATTAACCACTCCAGCAGCCCGGACGAAGTCGAAGATGAAGAAGATTCAATCAAATTATCACTCAGCCTGATTTCAACCATGGAGTTATGAGAGATATGATGCCTGAATAAGACGACGACCCTTCCCAAGGCTTCTCATTCAAATAAAAAAATAGAAATTCACATTATTCCTTCTCTAAACGAAACGTTTGTATTTGATGTGGATAAAAAGGAGGAATATGTCTTGAGCTTGAAAAAGTGGAAGACTAAAAGCTTCGTATTCACCAACAATTGGTGCAAGGATTTTGTCCGTGCGTCTCGAGAATTGAGATGGGTTTGTCCTAAATAGTTTTTTTTGGATTAAATTGGTTTTTTCTTTCTCCTCCTCTCTATCACTTCAATTTTTTCAATCATTTTATTCCTTTATTTAAAATACTTTTTTATCTTACCAATTTTTGCTGAATTTTAAATTTAGTGGCACGTTCCGTAATATTTAGCAAAAGTAAAAACTTAAATGCCCTAAAACTCATTATATTCAAATAAACTTATACATATTTCATACAAATTTTTCTATCACTTTATAGCAAAAATAAACCATATAATCATATTTAGGACAAGCCAGAATGACACCATAGGATTATACATTGACACCACAATCGAAGCTCTGTTTCAGTGTAGTTGATAAAGTTCCGGTTGTGATGACTCCGGTAGTCGCAGACCCAACCACAAGTAACCGCCGCCGTCCAAACTAAGCACCGGGAGAGTTTTAATATTTGAATTTGTACACTTTTTATATATAATAATCCATATTCAAATTTAAAGTTTATATTTACATTACTATCATTTAATTTGTAAGCCTTCTTTATTTGATTTATGGAATCTTTAGTTGTACTTCATTTTTTTTTCTCTAATATGATAGATTGATAGTTATGCAAGTATTATAATTATTTTAGTATTGTTTGATATATATTTTTTTGATTGAATTGTTTTTAATAGTTTGGTGGGTTGACATAAAAAGTATAATATTAGTTTTATTGAAATAAATAAATAAAAAGATGTTGGCAGCGACATTAATAGAATCCCACCCAAACTAATGTATTTATGCCGACCTTTTCTTCTTCTTCTTCTCTCTTCTTTACAAAAGTAAAATGATGATGATCTGCAAATCTCCATCGTTCATGACTTCATTTCTTCCTTCCAGAGTAAGTAGTATTTTCGATTCTAATCACTCTCTCTCTCTCTCTTAATCATTAGAACTGATTTGGTTAATTTTCTAATTTAGTACTTGTTGTTTGAGTATATTATCCCCTCCTTTGTGTCCGGAGGGGAATGGATCTAATTTCACGCTAGATCCATGCAACAAGTATTGTCTTTTCGATTCCTTCTTAAATACGCGGAGGAGGAGGAGGTAAGACGATGTTCATGCCAATTTATTACTTCTTTCACCAAATTATTCCTCTTTGTTTTGTCTTTGAGCGAGATATATAGGGTTTTACTCTTTTACGGATATTGGTAATTACTTATCTGATTTATACGATTTCGATGACACAAACATGGGAATTCAATGATTCTCGCTTCAAAGTAGATTCAATTTTTAATTAGAAAGCATGCTTCTGTGTTTTGGATGAAATGCAAGGGAAGAAAAGAGAATGAATAACCTTACGTCTAAGAGAATAAAATCAGATTCAGACCATAAACAATTGTTACCTTATAGCTCTTTACTACTAATATATCCATAAACCAACCTAACCCTAGTACATCATTTTCAAATAAAACCTGCAAATTAATTGATGTTGTTTTTTCTTTTGTGTTGTTGAATGAAATGTCTAAATACTTCTAACATTGTTAGAACAACTGTTTTAGATGAAGAGGGGACTTTGCGCTTGGCCGAGCATGAGACACCTTTGCCTTAGACAGAACTTGTTGTTTGGATTTGTGCGCTTTTTGTCAATACCTCTGAAAAGATTAGGAGGTGTCAGCCGCACATTTGGAGTTAATCATTTCTGCAGTGTGACTAATATGTCTTCTACCTTAGAGATTGAATTGGTAAGTTCATTCTTTTCTCTGTTTTTATTGCTCTCTGATTAGTGTTCTACCCTATGATTATTACTAGTCCTTAGCTTTGGAGCTAGACAATACTCTTATTTCCACATAATAGTAATAGCTAAAATTAGAAATGGATTCAATATGTAGAAATTATAGCATGAGTAGTAGTCTCAGTTTCTCACTTTTCTTGTTGATTTTAGGGTTTACATGCCACCCTCGATAAATAAATTCAAAATGCAGAATTTGGTTTCCATTCAATTGGTATGATTTCTTGGAAAAAGTGATATCAAAACATGTAACTTGTAACCGTCCATGGTAACTCAATTGATAAAAGTCGTGAACTAAGAGATCAAGGTATTAGGTTCATTTCCCACTTAAAGCACCTTGATTGAAGTAGAAGGTGATGGTGGCGGTGTTGTGCTAGCCTCCTTCACACACACCAAAAAAAATGTAATAGGTGAATTTGATCTTTGAAAATGTAAAAGCCTTTTAATTTACTTGATAATAGCCTTTTTCATTGATGTTCTCTTTTCTGACTACTGAGATATTTTTATTTCCTGGTTATCAGATTCCATGTCTAAGGGATAACTATGCATATCTTTTACATGATGTGCATACTGGCACAGTTGGAGTTGTTGATCCTTCTGAAGCTTCCCCTGTGATAGATGCTCTAAGCAGAAAAAATCGAAACCTGAATTACATACTTAACACACATCATCATTATGACCATACTGGTGGGAACTTGGAGTTGAAAGAATATTATGGAGCCAAGGTAAATTCTTACAATCAATTAATTGGGCATCAAATATTCATTACTGAATGCACATCAAATTTCATATGATGATATTTATCCAACTCTCTGTTCTTTTTCATTTGTCCCTGTTTGCTTCATCCATTAGAAGACTTGAAATTTTTACTTTCCATAGATAGTGATTATTTTTTTTACTCTCGCTGTCATTAACAAGCTTTTACACCTATCCTAGTTTTATGCGTTCTAAACACTACCATATATAATTACCAGTTCATAGCCATCAACAGTTAGCACTGAAGAAATGGAGAAGAAAATTGTTAGTCTGTTTCGCTTAACTAATTTGTGTTAATTTGGATTTCACCATCTTTTGATTTCCTTAGCTACCAATTTTTCATTGATTAAGACATTATCTACGCATTTAATACTTAGCTCCAACTCTAGCCCATTGCATATCCAAGTGGTATCAGAATTAAGAGGAGTGAGTCCACCATCATTATGTGGCTGACTTTTCATCATTCGTGGTCATAGGATTACTTACCGTATAAATATCTGATTTATATGATGATAATGGGAAAATTAGATACAATAAGAGAAGAATTGATCTGATTATTAGATTATATTTTATTCAAACCAAAATAGATAGGGGGGCAAAGCTGTGTATAAATTAGTGCAGCCTCCTTGTACAAAGCATAGAAGAATTACAGAAATCTTCTCTCAATATTATCTTCAGTTGTGTTTTCAAAAGTTAATTATGTTCACTTCTCAGGCAGCCCTTTCTTTTATTCTGGACAAGCAAAATAGATTGACAAAATGAGGACCTCTAATGCTCAAATCTATTGCATGATTATTATTATTATATGACCTTTGTCCTTGGAAAGTAATTTTCTTAACAATATCTTGACATTCATCCCTTGTGTCTTGTTCTCTAGGTTATTGGATCAAGAGAAGACAAAGATAGGATTCCTGGCATAGACATAGTAGTCAATGAAGGAGACAAATGGATGTTTGCTGGTCATGAAGTATTGATATTCGAAACCCCTGGTCATACACGAGGTGTTGTTTCTGCTATTCTCTTATATCTTTTAGTTTAGAAAAAAAAAACTTTGTAGACATATACATTTGTTTCTAAAATTGCAAATAAATGTTAGATTCTGATTTATAAGAGTGTATAATGTCAGTTATTTATTTATTTTTAAACCATTGCTCTCATTCTATGCAGGGCATATCAGCTTTTACTTCCCTAAATCCCTAGCTATTTTCACAGGGGATACTCTATTTAGCTTATCATGTGGTAAACTTTTTGAAGGGACCCCAGAGCAGGTACTTGCTATGAAAAATTGAAAAGTATGATCTGTGTGTGCAACAATGAGTCTTTTGTTTCCCACAAAACAAGATGGATACTGAATAAACAAAATATTGGAATCCTAAACCTATCATTGTAGTAAAATATTTTATAGTCTAATTTTTTAGGACAATGCATATGGGCAGAAATTTTGCTCAAGGAATGAGTATCCCTCTCGATCTTCTTTGACTTTACCTCTACAGATTCATATGTATGGGTTAGGAACTTAGGAGTAAGAATTTAATTAGAAATCGAAAAGAGTATATGCAAGAATATATGAATACATTTAGAACCTGCTTGAAAAAGTTCCATAATGATGTCACACACACACACACACCTTATTTCCTGATTTTTCTTACAAATTTGTTTCCTAACCCACCCTGAATCCCCAAACCAAAGCTCACATTTCCATCTAAGAACTAACTCTATTATAAAATCATTTCTATGCAACCTCCATAATGATGTGTAATGAGCAACAATTTTTTTTTGTTCGAAACATAAGTGGCTTGGATACTTTAATAGTATTTATTGTTGTTTCAATAGAAAACTTTATGTTTAACTTGTTTTAGTGATTGTTTGTCTTTTGCTGACTACTACTATAGATGCTTTCATCCCTCAAAAAGATAATGGCTCTTCCAGATCAAACAAGCATATACTGCGGTCATGAATACACTTTGGTAAAAATAAAATAAAAAATCCATCTTGTCATCTTTCTCTTTTGTTTTAGTATTTTTCTTTTGAATGGCTATTACTTGTTTTGACAGAGTAATGCGAAGTTTGCATTGTCGATTGAACCCAAAAATGAAGCACTTCAGTCTTACGCCGCTCAAGTAACCCAACTCCGTAACAAGGGATTGCCTACTGTAAGTAAATTAATACATATTTTAGACCTCTCTCTTGTTTTACATCTATGTATCATAGTTTGACACTTATCAGACCACTTTTGGTCTAAAATATATATGAAGTTGGTTATATTTTTTTACTGATAACAGATAGAACCATAGATGCATCAAAATGTTAAATTCCCAAATGAATCAAATGCTTTTTTTCTAGAGAAACAATTTTGTTGAGGAATGATAAAAAATTGTCACTAACAAATAAAAAAAAACTCTCAAACTACCTAATTGGACCTGATTCTACCAAGACGTTCACTTTGTAATAATAGGGAATCAATATTTTTTCTTCTTTTCACTGATTCATTCCTATCACCCTTTCAAAAGAACCAATCATTTGAAACCTAAAAACCTGCCATGAAACCTAAAAACCTGCCATGAAACCGAAGAACTTTCAATGTAGGGATCCAATATATTATTTATCATGACCTTGGCTTGTTTCTGTTTTTATGGGTTTGTGGAATTTGATTAGGTTCCTAGCACTCTAAAGAAGGAGAAGCTGTGTAATCCGTTTCTACGAACTTCAAGTATGGAAATCCGGCAGTCTTTAAAGATTCCGGCTACTGCGAATGATGCCGAAGCATTGGGAGCAATCAGACAAGCCAAGGATAGTTTTTAGTATATCATATAAGTCTTTTTCTTGTTTCTCTATGTATAGAGTATACAGGTTTCTCTATGTACAACATATTCCAAATACAATATTGTGACAAATGGTTGTTGTCATTTATTTTCATAGGCTCCATTATGTAAGCTTGAGAAATTATTATTATTATTATAGTTCTGTGACAGAAATCTAACTTTCAAACAGTTATATAGCATTGTTTGAAAACTGGAGTTGGGTTTGAATTTATTTATTTTTTGTTTACTTCAAATTTATTTTTGTTTTAAATATTTTATTGGGATATTGATTTAGTTGAAATAATATTCTAGAATATATTTTAATTAATTATGTATATTAACAAAGAAGAAAATTTGTGTGAGTGAATAGCAGAAGGAATGATTTGAGGCAATTGTAATTTAACCTTTTTTTAATTTTTTTTTTTTCAAATGTGATGTTATTCCCTTTCTTATTAACTTATTTAGTAACATTTTTTTTAATGTCATTTGTGTTTTCAAATCTGCCCATTATTTTAGTATTATTTATAATAATATTTTAAATTTAAAGGATTTTACTAAATTATTACTTAACTTTTCATGTGAATTATTAGTATCCTTACAATTCATATAATTGACTAATGTGAAATGTGGAAAATGTCAATTACTAGTATTTATGACTTGTTTGGTTTGATGAGGGATTTTAACCTCAATTTAGAATTACACAGCTTGCTTGATGTGGATTGTTTGGAGCTTATTTCATCTTTGGTGTGCAAAAATTATATGGTCTGATGTACAAAAAAAATGGTTCATTTAGATGAAATTATTAAAATATGCTTAATATTTAAAGTTTTAAAATATTTTTTTATTAATTCAATAAAAATAAGTGATTTATGATGAAAAATAAATCACATTAAATAAGTCAAAGATTATTTTAAAAAAAATCTTCTTTCATCAAATACTTATTATTCAATTTTATCAATTATAATTAATTTTAATAATATTTTAAAATATTAAATATATTTTGATCATTTAAATAAGCAAATTAAATTAATAAAAAAATTATTTTTTTTTCTTCAAATTCAAGGTCAAACATGCTCTTAATTTGTGTAGATAGATAATAATATCATCATTAATCTTTTTCACCTACTTATTTTTCCCTTTTTCTCTTTCTTATTTTTTTTTTAAGTATAATAGAATAACTTTCAGATATGCACATAATCAGAAATAGATTACAATCAACATCATAATAATAAATTGTTCCGAATAATATTTATTGTTATCTCATTTTTTTCCTTTAACATTTATTATTAAAGAATATTAATTCATCTCTAAAGTTTCAAAAATTAATATAATATGTTGATTTAACAGATTAAAGTTACATTCACATAAATTTTAACATTTAAAATTAATAATATTGGTTCTCAAGTAAAATATCTGATTCTTTTAAACTAAACATTAATGATGATTATTATTTTCCATTTAAAAATAATCAGGATCAAACATTTTCTTATTTTGATAAAATCTAATGATGATAAGGAAATAAATCACATGATAAAAAAATAAAACAAATTTAATTAAATCTAATGAAAAATTCTAACATTCTTTGATTAAATATAATTAAGAGTTAAAAAACTAATAATTACAGTTTTAGAATATAACAAAACACTGAACACTCTACTGTCTCTGTCTGCTGACGCGTGTAGGATTTTCTTTGAAAATAAAAAATAAAAAAATTTGGTATTGACTGTAAATCACATTTATAGCTTCTTCGCGAAGCTTCGTATTCTATGTCCATGGAGTAAATCTCGCTTTTTTTCTTCATGGCCATGTGAATTTGCAATTTCCTGTCTCATTGGTCCAAGTAAACTCTTCTTTCTGATCATTGTGAACCTTTTCTGCCGGGATCTAATCGGAAAGTTTGAAACTTCACGCCGTTCTTAACTTGAATGCACGATTCTAGGGTTTTTTCTTTCACTTTCTAATCTATTCTCTTATCATCTAAGCTTGTTTCGGTTTAATTTGTAAACCCATTTGCAAGAAGGAACAAATTTTACAGGGTTTGAGAGATTCTCAGATATGGATAAAGATAGATCTTCCATTCATGGTGGGAGTTTACTACCGCCGCCTCCTCCTTTGAGACGGAATTCTGGGTATTCGTCATCTGGAAATGTTAAACCAGAGCCGCCGCCTTCACCGGGATTGCCTCCGTTGGCTCCAGGAAGTGGTTCAGAATTATCAGGTTTTGGTCATGGGATGTGTTCTAATTCAGATGGTGGTCGTCGATTTAGCTCTGATATTATTAGTAAAATGCCGGATAACCCACCAAAGACTTTAGGTCATAGGCGTGCACATTCGGAGATTCTTACTTTACCAGATGATATCAATTTTGATAGTGATCTTGGTCTTTTAGGAGGGTTTGATGGACCTTCTTCATTTTCTGATGATACTGATGAAGACTTGTTAGCAATGTATCTTGATATGGATAAGTTTGCTTCATCATCTTGTGCTACATCTGCTTTGGAAGCTGGTGAATCATCTTCTTCAGTAGCTGCAGCTGCGGCTTTCTTGGTTACTGAACATGTTCCAGGAGAAAATATGTTTTCAGAAGATGGAATTGAACAGAAGACGAGAGTTAGACGAAATCATCAGCACAGTCTGTCTATGGATGGTTCGATGACAATTAAGCCGGAAATGCTCATGTCTGGTATAGATGAGGAATCTGCACTTGATGCTAAGAAATCTATGTCTGCTGCTAAGCTTGCAGAACTTGCTCTTGTTGATCCAAAACGTGCTAAAAGGTACCCCCTTTCCACATATTTATGAACTGGAAACTGTCTTTTTTATCATGGTATTCTTATGTACAGTTCTTCATTCTTCTCAATCATTTATATGCATTTGTTTTTCTCATTGGACTGAAGAACATTGTTAATTTTGAATATTGGGTCTATCCTTTAACCTGACATTTGTTTATGGAACGGGATGTTTGAGAGATTTGTAAACTGCTATTTTATCACAATCACAGTGAAGATTCTCCTATTGAAACTGCATTGTTTTCTGTATTTGGTTTCATTTGGTATAAGATTATGCTATAGCTTATTCTTATAGATGATTGTGATTTTTGAAAAACATAACAGATGTAGATTTTTTGAAAAAATCATGATACCAAATAGGCTCAATGCTGTCTTCCACATGCTTAAACATTGGATTTGTATGTTTTAGGTTTTGTTTATTTGAGTTTTGACATTGTTGTTGTTGGATAGAATCTGGGCAAATAGACAGTCAGCTGCGAGGTCCAAGGAAAGGAAGATGAGGTATATATCTGAGCTTGAACGCAAGGTGCAAACCTTACAAACCGAAGCTACAACATTATCAGCTCAATTTACTCTGTTGCAGGTAATAATAACAATAAAGAGATGTTTATTCTGAATTGTTATTGTTTAGTTTTATTTGAAAAAAATTCTGCATTCTCTTTTCTGTGACAGAGAGATACAAATGGTCTGAATGTAGAAAACTCGGAATTAAAACTCCGTGTGCAAACAATGGAGCAACAGGTTCACCTGCAAGATGGTAAGAATCATCATGGTCTAATAAAGCCCTAATTTTAATGGATTGATTGATCTTATAGAATAATATAACACTTTTTTTTTATCTTGTTGCTACTAGCACTAAATGAAGCATTGAAAGATGAGATTCAACATCTGAAAGTTGTGACTGGTCAAGCTTTTGTTCCTAATGGTGGACAAATGATGATGAATTACCTCCCATCACCGGCTTTTGGAGGAGTTGGCCAGCAATTTTACAACAATAACAACAACAACAATCATCTCTTAGCAGCCCGGCAGTTTCAACAGCTCCAGATTCATTCGCAGAAGCAACATCAGCAGCAGTTTCAGCAGATTCAACAGCAACAGTTGCAGCAGCAGCAGATGATTCAACAGCAAGAACAACAAGATCCGAGAATGATCAGGATGAACTCTCCGCCTTGTCAGACCCAGAAACAAAATGCAAACGCCTCCAAAGATTGATTGACAACAAACAACATCGATAATGAATATATTATTACCAATCCATTTTGAAAGATATGTTATCATTATTACCATTTTGTAAGATTACTTGGGGTTTATAGTCTTTTTGGTTTTACTTTTATCATCTTATTCTTTCTTTTATTATTAGACAGTGACTTGGTAAAAACAGATGAAGAATTATATCAAATTTTATGTTGTTTATTCTTGCATTGTTTTTTTTTTTTGTTTACTGCTCCTTGTGTGTTTTAAAATAAAATTTTTTGATAGACATGTTTGATTGCTTGAGATTAGCAGTTATCTTTTCTTATATTTGAAATTTTAATTTGAAAATACCCTATTAAAATGAAATTGTTTGGTCATTTTTTTATAAATTTAAATTCAAATTGATTATTTCAATAATACTTTATTAAAATTCTATGTAATACAAATTGGATGTATTTGTATTTAGTTTGTGATTTTTTTGTATATCCTATTATATACATTAAATAATTCATATTTCATATATTTCTAAACTAATTTTAAAACAATTAATCTAACAAAATCAACCACAAAAATCTTACCAATTATCTTACAAAATAAAAATAAAAATAAAAAATCAAATTTATATATATGTCTGAAATTATAATATATTTTGAGTTTAAATTAGATTAGTTAGTTTATTTAAATATATTTTATATTCCATCTTAATATATCAAAAGTGGGAGCCGGGTGGGAGGTATCTTAGCTCTTCTTTATTTAAAAAAAAATATCAAAAGGTAGATTTAATTAATCAAAATGCTTTTATATGAATTACATCAATTTAGGATTCACAATTTATATGAATTACAACAATTGAGCAGTTTGATTCATTAAAATATTTTACAACTATTTTGTTTTTTCGGTGACTTTTTTAGACATGGATGGGTGTCTTGTTTTTATTTTCAGGCTTAGATTTCAGTTTGTATTACATTTTGCTCGATTTAACATTATATTTAGTCGGATTAAATTTGTCGTCTTAAATTTTATAATCCGAATAATACTTTCAGCTTTTGGTGGATCGCTTACGGCTAATTCTTGTCGATTGTTCTAGTGATTTTCCCGAGTCTATGTTCATTCTTTTCTTAGCAGCAAAGGGAATGAAATTGTCAAATCTTGAGTTATTTCTCATTTGTTTAATAATGAATTATTTGAACTGATCTTTCATCTAAAGACCTCTTACATGTATCCTTACCTTTTTTTTACGAGTTTCTCATTATTTTGACCACGTAGATGGTCAATATCACTTGACAGAACATTTTTCGACGTTGATTAGCAACTCAAGGGCAATGACAATTTTTATTGTCGTCCGGAATATTTGATAGAGAATCTTCCGACCCCGCTTAATTAGTTTGTTCGACTTGCTCTATTTTTTCACTCATCAAACTCAAATGAGTTTGTATTTGAAGTCCATAAAAAAAAAATCAAATTATTGAATAATTTTATTTTTGCACATCTAAATTAACCTTTAATCGTTTTGATTTTGATTTTGCAGATGTTATATTGTATTATTTATAAATTAATTTTGCATTTGTAAATTAACGAGAATGAATACTTTATATATAAAAAAATACTTATCGAGGGTAAGAGTGGCATTCTCTTGAATTGAAGCTGTTGTTTTCACAAGATTCCTTAAATGGGATTTGCTTCTGCCAGCAAATCTTCTTCTTCGTCAAAACCCTTGAAGAATGACACGTCCAGCTTCCATTCTTTGATGACAGCTTCATTCACAAATACCTTTTGCTGATGATGAATAAAGGACCCGCAACAACGTGTTCTTCTACTGAGAAAATTTAGGAAACGAACACCAAATTAAGGTCAGCGATTTATGAACATTTAACATCTTTAATCCGTTGTTTGTTTCTTTCTTTCTTTTGTGGGTCTGCTTGCTCTCGCAATCCACAGAATAATTGATTTGTTTCGTATGTGCTTAATCACTCGTGGATTTACGACCGATCTTCTTTTGTTTGGTTGAATCATAAAACAACATGTAACAATCATCTATCAAAACCCTTCTTTTCAATCAAATGCTTATTGCCCATGTTCTTGTTTCAGCCATATTCTTCATCTTCTTTTTCCTTAACTAACAATAATAACAACACTTTAATGATAATTGAACTGATTTATGGATCTATATTAATGATGAT